>NC_025998.2:80377195-80503405 GCF_000442705.2 Elaeis guineensis
ACAACTCTCACTTGGACTAAAACCAATTGATGCAGTATCGTATACCATCTTTGATTTGTAGTCTTCAAACTCCTTGATGCCAAAGGCTTTAGTAAATAGGTCGGTCAGGTTTTCTTTTTCGTCGATCTTCTGAAGCTCGATGTCACCTCGATCCACGATCTCTCAGAAGGTAGTAGCAGGACAGAATGTGCTTTGTGTGCTGATGTGACTTCGATTCCTTCACTGATCAATGGCACCAGTACTGTCACAGTACAACAAGACAAGGCCATCAAAGGAGGGTGCCACTCTGAGCTCGTTGATGAACTTTCATAGCCACACAGCTTCTTTTACAGCATCGAATGTCGTAATATATTTTGCTTCACAAGTAGAGTCGGCCATAGTGTGCTGCTTAAAATTTTTTCAGTAGATTGCTCCATCATTTCGGGTATAAATATATCCCGACATGCTTTTATTGTTGTCATGATCCAACTGAAAACTAGAGTGTAAATCGCACAAGTTTTAGGTCAAATTGTCCATAGATAAGCCACTGATCCTTAGTATTTCTCAAATACTTAAGGATGGTCTTTACGATCTTCCAGTGATTCTCACCTGGATCGGACTGGTATCTGCTCACTACTCCTAATGAGTATGCCACATTCGATCGTGTACATGTCATGGCATACATAATAGATTCCACTATCGAAGCATATAAAATTCTACTCATACGCTCTCTCTCTTGAGGAGTTGTCGGACAACCATTCTTCGAGAGAGAAATTCTTTGGCCTATTATTAGAAGATAGTCTTTTTTAAAATTCTTCATGCTAAACCTTTTCAGCACAGTATCAATGTACATCGACTAGGATAATCCAAACAATCTTTTAGATCTATCTCTATAGATCTTTATCTTAAGGATGAAGGATGCTTCTCTAAAATCTTTCATGGAGAACTGTGATGACAACCAAACTTTTATTCCCTGTAATGTAGGGATGTCATTCCCGATTAAGAGAATATCATCAACATACAAAATAAGAAATACAATCATAGAGTTATTAACCCATTTGTATATGCAAGGTTCCTTTCCATTCTTAATGAAGCCATACGTTCTGATCACTCTATCAAAATGCATGTTCCAACTCCAAAATGCCTGCTTAAGTCCATAGATAAACCTTTGAAGCTTGCACACCTTAGACTTATCTATGGATGTAAAATCTTCTGGTTGTATCATATACGTCTCTTCTTCTAACTCTCCATTTAGGAAGACTGTTTTTACATCCATTTGTCAGATTTCAAAGTCTAAATATGCTGCTATTGCAAGCATAATCCGAATAGACTTGAGCATTGCCACAGGAGAAAACATCTCGTCATAGTCAATACCATAACGCTAACGGTAACCCTTGGCAACTAAACGGGCTTTATAGGTCTCTACCTTTTCGTCTACGCCTTTCTTCCTTTGAAAGATCTACTTACACCCTATGGGTTTTATCCCTTCAGGTAGATTAACCAATGTCCATACATTGTTGATTTTTATGGACTCCATTTCAGATTTCATGACTTCCAGCCACTTATCGGAGTCAGACCTCTGCATCACATCTATATAGGTGATCGGATCATCATTATTCTCATCGAGTTCAACTGGATCTCCATCTCGGACTAAGAAACTATAGTATTTATCTGGTTGACGCGGTACTTTACCAGATCTCCTTAAAGATGTTTCTACAATGGGTTCCAAATTTGATCTAATCAAGTCCGACTCTATGGGTTTACTAGATTGTGTCGGTCCTTCTACCAATCGAACTTCATCAAATTCAATCTTTGAGGTATTAGTTCCTTCACCAAGGAACTCTTTTTTTAAAAAGATAATCTTATTGCTGACAAACACCTTCTGTTCATCAGAAAGATAGAAGTAATATCTTTTGGTCTCTTTTGAGTACTCTACAAATAAACATTTATCAGATCTAAGTCCAAACTTATCGGTTTTCAAACATTTGACATAAGCCAGACATCCCCAAACTCTCAAGTGAGAGAGTGCTGGCATACGTCCTATCCATATCTGATATGGTATTTTTCTTACTGACTTACACAAAATTTTATTTAAAATATAACAAGCCGACTCGAGTGCATATCTCCAAAAAAAACTGCAGACTTGCAAAGCCCATAATGGACTGAACCATATCTAATAGGGTTCGATTCTTTCTTTTCGATACACCATTATGCTGTGGTGTTTCAGAAGAGGTCCATTATGAGAGAATCTCATTCTCTTCTAAGTATGTCAGAAACTCACTAGAGAGGTATTCTCCTCCTCGATCAGATTGAAGAGTTTTAATACTCTTTTCAGTTTATTTCTCTACTTCATTACGGAATCATTTGAACATTTCAAATGATTCTGACTTATATGTCATTAAATAGACGTGTCCATACCTCGATAGGTCATCTGTAAATGTAATGAAATAATAATATCCACTTTGGATACTGGTGTTCATAGGTCCACATACATCAGTATGTATCACACTTAGAACTTCACTGGCTCGCTCACCTTTTTTAATAAAATATGGTTTGATCATTTTTTCAAAAAGACAGGACTCACAGGTTGGGAGTGATTCACAATCACTAACTTCGAGGACTTTCTCTTGTGTCAACCTGTTTATTCTATTCTTGTTAATATGACCTAACCTACAATGCCAAAGGTAGATATCAGAGACATCACTAATTCCAGGATGTTTGTTGGATATGTACATTACACAACAGATTATGATAATATGTAAATATCATTGTTCAGTTATTCATTCAGCACATCAACACCATTCATAATGATATTAAAATTATTTCTTTTTATTGAAATTTCATAACCGTATATGGCCAAAAGGCCTACAGAAATAATATTCAATAAAAAAGGACAAAAGTGATATTCACTTAGAATAATTATATTAGACTTGAATACAAGCTCAATAGTCCCCAATGCTAGAACTGAAACTGATCTTTCATCTCTAATATTAAGAAATCTTTCACTTTCTTCAAATCTCCTACTGACTTGCAGATCCTACAATGAATTGCAAATATTAAAAAGACTTCCGATATCTCCCAGATAGTAGAATCATAATTGAAAAATTATAAGGTGTTATCATATAATTACCTTGTCCAGCAATAACTTGCTTCTTTCTCGATCTGTTCGGATCCAGAGAGGCAATGTATTGAGGATAATTCTTTTTTTCAGTGCCCCTGCTTCTTGCAGTAGAAGCATTCCACCTGACTTTGATCAGACTTAGGTTTCTTGATCTGACTGAGCTTGGTTGCCCCAACACTTTGCACCTTTTTCTTGTTCTTCTTTTCTTTTTTAAAGGATCGATGTCTAGAAGAAGACCCTCCCACAATATTCACCGACTCCTTTTGGAGCTGGTGATCCTTCTCAAAGTTTTGCAATAATCCTAGCAAACCATGGTAGTTAACTATAGGCTTTGTCATTTGAAAATGAGTAAGAAAAGGGAGGTAGAACTTGGACAAAGAGTTCAGAATAGCATCTTTTCCCAACTATTCATGCAGGAGAAAGTCAATCATCTCGATCATGTACAATACATGATCAGTGACTGATGCTCCTTCCCTCATTCAAGTGTTAAAGATGGCACAACTAGTCTTGTGCCTCTTAACATCGTCGGGTGTGCCAAAGGACTTATTCAATATTTGCAACATATTCTGTGGTTGAGCATTCTCGAAACGATAGTTAAACTCATCATTCATCGCCACCAGCATAATACGACGAACTGTAGTTTGATTGTTGAGCCACTTTTGATAAGTGTCTCTAACCGTGCTACGCACATTCGGAGCTAGCTCTTCAGATGCCAGATCTATCAATACATACAAGATCCATTCGTGCTCTAGGACTATTTTGAGCTTTCGATACCAGCTATCAAAATTTGGTCCGATCAATTTATCACTATCTAATAGTGATCGGAGTAACAAGGTGGTGGCCATAACTATAAAAGAAAAATAAAAATTTAATTAGTATATGAATTGATTAATCTTAAAGACATGGATTTTAGTCTAAAGATTCTTTCACTATTTTATTTGAATTGATAGCCTCTACATTCAATTTAAAAAATTTCACTAATTTCTTAGTGGGTACTAGAATCCACATGGACTGCACATGGGCCCGAGTGTGGCTCGACCAATCCTTGTGTATCCACAAGTAGGTTCTTAACCAATTATTTCACCAAACAATTTTTAGTATTCAATTTTGCCCCAGACACCTCTTCAGCAGGCGTGTGGTGCCTCCACTGAAGGTTTTGGTTAGGTCCAACCATTAACATGCCAAAATTTAGTGTATCTAACAAATGAGTGGTCAGGCCCGAGTGTGGCTCGACCAATCTGACCATCGTTAGAAAGACACAACTAAAACAACATATTATGAATGATAATTCTGATAGCCGATAAGCACCAGACGTGTGGCACCTCCAATGATCATCTAAATCATTGGACTCATTATCACCCAACTTAATAGGAGGCTATGATCTAGTTATCACCATAACTATTTTATTTTAGGGACCTAACAATTTTAGAGGATTTAATTAGTTGAATTGAGAGATGAGATGAGATTTGACTAGTTAATCTTAATCCTCCCACTGACTTTACCAAGTCAGATTTAAGAAGATCAGACATAAGCTGGTCCAGCTAACCAGTCATGAATCCTTCGACTGGCTTCATCAAGTCATAAAGAGGACTCAAGATAAGTTGAACTAGGAACACCTAAATTAGTCATACTGATTTCCTAGTTAGCATGGATCAACTCCAATCATTAAGTGATCTAATCAAAATATGATTCACCATGTTGGCCAGGTAAGTGAGATCGATGGGAGGATTATGCCATTAACTTGACATAGACTCAATCTATGCAAGTAGCTCCCAATTAATGACCATCGATTAAAGCTGCCAAACTTACCTTAGACACCAACTGGTTAGTCATTTTCAATTTGATCAACTTATAGACTTAGATTCGACCACGGAGTTACGATCAAAGTCCATATTGATCTAATCAAAGATATGAACTTGACTAACTATAACTATTGAAATTGATCAAAATAAGAAATTGATCCAATCAGAATTAACTTTTAATTAGATTTGATCAATTACTAACATGATCCATTATCAATGATATCTAATCCTAGGTCTAATCCAGTTAAATGGACTTGACTCAAGCTAACCCATTAACCCATGAGTTATGAAATTAATGTCTTAGATCTTTGATTCTCAAATCTAGATCATTTAATTCTCAATTAAGTTTTGGACTGATATGGGTTCAGGTTCAGTGTTTGAAAATAGTTTTTAATTTTATAAAATATTTTTACAATCAATCATCTAATGATTAAAACTTTAATTTTAGATCTAATATATATTATTTCAGATCTAAAATAAAATTTTAAAATTTTTTTCATTATTCATCATCATGAAAAAGATCGTGTAGCACCCCTACATGCCATAGGAGATCCCATTGAATGGATAAATAGAATAGTAAAATCTTGATTTTTTCTATGATCGGACGGCTATGAGAATCTATCCAGTTAGATTACTATACTACTCAGATTTAAAATTAACTATTTAGATCTAATCTAAATAATTAAAATCAGATTATATGCAAAAATTCATGTCATAAGAAAATCTAGCTCTGATACCAATTGAAGGAAAAATGGGTAGTTCAAAGCATGTATTTTAAAATTTTTACAGTAGAATAATAAAAGATTAAATATTTTAATCTTATAAATATATCTTAGATCAGATCTAAACTACTTTTAAAGATCTATGACATGAAAAATTTATATAAAAAATCTAAAATAAAATTAAAAACTGCATCGATCACATCGATGTCCTGAATTTGATCTAACCTTTAGATTATATCGATAGAGTTCAGAACTCATCACCTTTTCATGGGTTGATGATCTCTACTATTAGTAAGTGTGATATGAAGCTCTTACTAATATAGAGTAGTCACATAAGTGTCCGACCTCTACGGATAGTCCACACGAAGCTCCTCAGACCGATCAGCCCTCCGCGGGAGTGCTAGCTCTCATAGTCGACTTCTATTGGTAAATCTGACTTGATCTCCTTCTTTGATCATCTTAAACCTTTTTGATGTCAAAGATGGATCAAAGAAGGATGCTGGATGGTAGAAAAAAATTAGATGAAGACTCTCTTCTCTTTAGTTTTTCTCTCACCCAAAAATCTAGAACAGTTCTAGATCTCTCACCCAAAAGGAGAACGGTCTCCTCTTTTGTTCATGCCAAAAAGGAATGAAACCCACCCAATCCTTACATCCCAAAGGAATATTTTTGACCCCTTTTCTCTCTGGTATCTCATGGAAAAAGGATCTCCTTTTTTTCTCCATGAATTTATGGCCTTTTTATGGTTGTCACAAAAACCTGATAAAACAGGATAAGGGCTAGAGTTTGTTGTAATTCAAACTCTTTTGAATTTCAATTCAACTGTAACTTTTTCTCACCCTTATTAGACTTAAAGAGAGACTTATTAAAGAAAATTGGGTATGAAAATCAGTTAGGAAGATCTCTTTATCTCGTACACAATAGACCCCTTCAAAAGCAGCCAACGTATGGAAGGATATGGATAAGATTTTAAGTTAAAATTCAAACTAATTTGAATTCAAATCAAAACTAACCAATTCTTATCCTTAATAGATGATAAAAGAAGGATTATTTTTTGATTTTCTCATGTATAAATTGATTTTGTGTGGTGAGAAAAGGCATGAGATAATTTAGGTGGCGCAAGGGATAGAGTCCTACTCATTTGGGACTTTAGGGTTTAACCAATTGGATTTCTTTCAAACCCAATCCAATTAGATCCAAATAAAATATGGTGAACCTAATCTAATTAGGATCTTATAACCTTAATTAAATTTGATCAAATTAATAAATTAATTGAGCTATATATCTGATCAAATCAGGATCATTTTTCTCTTACCAATTAGGTCATCTCATAACCTAATCAGACTTGACCTGATTGAATCAAATTCAATCAAACTTGATCCAGACTTTAATGCTCAATCAAATTAAGCTAATTAGTAATCTAATTACTAATTAATCCTCCATAACTGATAGAGTTTAAGTCTAATGGGACTCTTCTCTAGAGTTCCCATCCAGTGGAACTCTTCAGCAAAGTTCCCATCCAGTGGGACTCTTCAACAGAGTCCCCGTCAAGTGGGACTCTTCACCAAAGTCTTTGTTGACTGGGACTCTTTAGATTAGCCATATGATCAGAGAAAAACTTCTAATGTGTATGACCTCATAGGTTCGAACCTAAGCCCATAGCACAGGAACTGATTCTTGTACCAATCAGAGTAATCATTTAGCAATGGTACCCGACGTCTAAATAGGCCGAATGTATGCTAAGCAACACTCAAGAATCTATTTGAATATAGTTATCGTATAATTCATCTCTTTAATCTAAATGCTCAAGGTGACCTAGAATTTAACTGCCAACCCTGATATGGTCATCCACATTGTATTTCAATTTTCAAAATCCATCACATGGATTACCCCGATCAAAATTTTTTTAAATTAAAACACACTGATACATTAACTCCTACTTATTCAGAGGGATCAATTCTATCTTGATTCACACACCGACTTTACAAGTACTTGACTATGCTCAGAAATCTTTCATTGCTGAATTAAAAATTCAGGTAGTCCGGCACCAAAGCATAGTGAGTTGCTTGCAAGTCACCATGGTGATCTCAGATCAGAGAGATACTTATACCTATATCCCTTCGAAGTAACTCTTAACAGCAGAGTACTCCAAAGTTGGTCATATTCAGTGAAATATACTCCTATATTTTACCTACATGCCATACCAGCATCTCCATACTCTTTGATTAAGAGGACAACCAACTTATATGGCACACAGCGACCTACACTTAATATGTCTATCATCCTAGTAATAGCATATCATTTGGTCACGAACTCATTTAAGGACTAAATGATATATTCTCTTATATCGAATCAAATAATCCTAAGGACTTCATCACATAACGGAAGTTCAATATAAGATATACACAGTGATGAAAAATCAAATAATATTTATTAATTTAATAATTCATATACAATTACAATGATAAGCATAACCGTCAACAGGCTGGCGATTGGCTTTGGGACATAATTTCCAACAGAGATGTCATTTCCTATTAATAATATATCATCCACATAAAGGAAGATGACTACAGAATCAATAGCCCACTTATATATGTAGGGTTCTTCTTCATTCCTAACGAAACCATATATTTTGATCTTATTAAAATGCATGTTCCAACTCTGAGAGCATTGCCATAGGAGAAAATATCTCATTATAGTCAATACTATAACATTGACGATACTCCTTGGCAACCAAACAGGCTTTATGGTGTTAGAAATTATATCCCAAAATCAATCATTATCCTATTGATGGTTGAGCTAATTATTGTAATTGCATATTGAAAGAAGAATGCTCAACAAGCCAATCAAATGTATATTACGATGGAACTTTTCTTTATAATTTTTCAACTCATGTGATGATATTTATTATTTGATAATAAAATGAGATATTGATTCATCATTTTAGCTGCATCTTATTATGTCTAAGATTATGATGAACCTCAAAAATTAGGACAATAATTTTAGGAGATATGAATGGATCATGCCAGTGAGACCTAAAATCCTAAAATCTTAATATTAAATATTCTTGATCGTAAGAGCATTGAGTTGGAGATCAGTGTTTCGAAAAGACTGGCACATCCTGTGTATGTTAGATGGAGAGGGTGGCTGATCTCATTAGCCACTTGTATAGGAATACTAATATAAGGATGTGGGTGCTTATTTGGATATGAGTCCACTAAATTGACTCACCGACGGGGAACATCTTATGGAAGCCTTACTTGCATGTCAAAGATGGTTCTCTAAGTAAAAATTATGCAAGTGATCCTTAGACTTGAGATCATCATAAAATCTTGTGCACATGAATCCATATTTTGATTCATTCTCAGACATGGTATTAAAACATGTACAGTATGTTCTGGATATGGTGGAGTATGTACGAAGGTTATGAGTCGGTCAACATGTAATCGATCACTCCTAGTAAGAGAAGATCGCATCCTCTGAATTCTCATCTCTAGATGACTCGAAAAAAATCCTTTGGCCAATAGCAGGATGGAGATTAGAAAGAGTTTTTAATGTTTCATCATCAGAATCATCATTGATTGATGGAGAACCAATATGAATATGTATTTAAGTTTGACAATATTTCATACTCATGAATATATTCAGGATGCAAGGATGATCGAAAGATTAGATTGCACGGTAACTTACCACTGAAGGATATATTTAGTATTTTCATCAAATTTTTTATCTTCTGAGTAGTCATGATATGTTGCTAGATATCAATCTTGACTTATAGATTTGATCGAATTAAAGAGTTTAATTCAATAGCCAATTAGAAAGGGTTCTGATTGTTGAACTCAGGTTAACTCGATTGGACCTAAATCGGCTAGATTGGAGTCTAATCAAATTAGGCTAACTTGTATCCGGATCTACTACTAGCTAGATGTGGAACCCAATGGGTCACATACATAAAAAAATTAGCCAAATATCCTTTTGATAAGGTTGATTGGATTTTTGGATCTAATTAGGATTTTTGGTAAGCATGCTAGCATGTGTGGAAATCCTAGCTCCTTGAATCGAATTCAGATTCTATTCGAATCATACTTTCTGATCAAATCAAATTATGCCATGGGCTAATTTGAGTTTAGATCTGGGTGTGGCAGCTATTAGATGGTGCCACCTTGCCTTGTGGGGTGCCACGACCAAGAGTCCAAGTTTGATTAAACTTTAGGCACGCAAAAGAAGAGGGTGTTGGGAAATGTGTCTTAAAAAACCAATCGTCAAGCTGTTGACGGTTGAGCAATTAAGTATTGTAATTGATTTGTTAATAAATAAAATATATTTGATATTTTCATCATAAGCTTTCATCTTCTAATGAACTCTGTTGTTATGATGAAGTCCTTAGGACTATTTAGATTCGATAAAGAGAGGATTTATCGATTAGTCCTTAAAATAGTTCATGACCAAATGATAGGCTGTTAATAAAGATGACAACTTCTATCGAGCATAGGTCGCTGTAGGCCATATGGGTTGGTTGTCCTCTTAACCAAAGAGTGTGGAGACACTGGTATGGCATACAGGTGAGATGTACTAGTACATCATCATTGAACGTGACCAACTCCAGAGTATTCTACTATCGAGAATGTCTTTGATGGGATATAGGTATAAGTGTCCCTTAGACTTGAGATCACCTCAGTGACTTGCAAGCAACTCACTGTGCTTTGGTACTGGACTAACTGAATTTCTAATTCAGGGATGGAAGGCTTCTGGGCACAGTCAAGTACTTGTGAAGTCAGAGTGTGATCGAGATGGGATTGACTACTCCAAGAGTTGGAGAAGAATGAGTCGCTGTATTTCAATTTAGCAAAATCTTGGTCAGGATAATCCATCAGATGGATTTGATATTTTGAAATACAATGTGGACAACCTGATCAGAGTTGACAGTTGAACTCTGGGGTGTCCTATGATCATTTTGGTCAAGGGGATAAATTACATGAAAACTATATCCGCATGGGTTCTAAGGATGTTGTTCTACACATTCGACCTATCCGATCGTCGGGTACCATTGCTAGATGATCACTTCGATTGGTACAAAAATTTATTCCTGTGCTACCGACTTAGGTTCGGACCTATGAGGTCACACACATTAAAGTTCATGATTCGATCGGATGGTTAATCAACGATTAAGAATCGTTCTAGGGTTAAATGATCAATACGATTGACATTTAACCCAGTGCAAGTGTTGCAGGAGGATCGATTAATAATTTGATTGCTAATTGGCTTAATTTGATTAAGACAATTAGCTGAGATTAAGTCTAATTAAATATAATTTAATTAGATTTAGTTTGGACTTGATTGGATCAAGTCCAATTGGTTTATTGGATAAGCCAAGTGTAAGGAAAAACTAGTCCTAGTTCAACTAGGACTTGGGTCAATCTAATTTCTAATTTGATTAGAAAATTAAATCAGATTTAAATCTAATTTAATATGATTAAATTAGGTTCTTAATTGAGTTAAGACCTATTTTAATTAGGTTGATCTAATTTTAGTTTGATTTGGTTTGAGAAACCAAATTAAAACAAGTCATAAGATAGAATCCTAGTAAGACTAGGATTCCACCTTGCACCACATAAGCCTTCCCCACGCCCTCTCTCTCATTCAACGCCAATCTCCTCTTATTTTGTATGACGAAAGCCCTCTCCCAGGTCTCTCCCACATTCACAAAAGGTCTCCTCTCTTCTTTCTTACATGGAAGGTGGTTTGGATCAAATCAAAAAGGAATAAGTTTGGATTTCGAATTCTATGAGATAGAGTTTTAGAAATCCAAAACTCTTTCAATTTTGCACCGAATCTATCCAAATTTTTTTTAGAATTTTTGTTAATTTTAGGGTACATATTATGGACCCTTTGCTAATAATCCATACACAAAAATAAGGAGGAGGTGCTCAAGAGTTGGGCACCCCTTAACTTGCCATGTTTGGATAAGCCTTGACTAGATATTTGACCTAGACAAGGACTCTATCATATCTCTCTATATAAGATGACTTTCTTTATGAAATTTTCAAAAAAGATAGAGATTTAAGAGACCTTTGGGATATCCAAAAAGCAAAGAGAAAGACCATTAGGTCGTGGAGATATAAAAGACACAAGTTAGGATGTCTAGAGAGAGAAACGAGAAGAAAAAGAGGGTTTTCTTCTAGGGTTGTTTGTTTTCATATCTTTTCTCCCTCCATCTTGAGTTTTCTGAAAGCATCTTAGATTTAAAACTCTTTTTTCTACTTTTCATCTTTAGAAGAGTCCAAATCAAGAAGAAGGAGGCACCTGATCAGCCATCAAAGAAGGATCAGCGCAGTACTAGCATACTGTACTGATTTCCTGAAGTAGGACTTCTGATCGAGATTCATGGGCTCGTGTGGATGACTCCTAGAGGTCAGACACATGTGCGGCTTGCAACATCATCCTCAAGCTCAGATCAGCGAGGTTAGAATGTCTAACTTGCAAGGTAATAGATCTGATCTATTGTTTAATACATACATTAGATGTAGTATAGAAATATGTTGATATGATCAACATGTAGTTCATGCTATATTTATATATTTTAATTTTTGATTTAATGCTATGTAATAATTATGTAATAGGATCTTAGATTTAGAAATTCTCTAATTTTAAAAAATAATTTTGATTTATTTTAGTCTTCCGCTCTATGATCTTGAAAAAGTTTCAAGATCTAACCCTGAAACCCTAGATCTGGTTCCAACAATTGGTATCAGAGCCAGGTTCTTTATTACATGATTATTTATACATGCTTAGATTATTTTTTAGATTAGATCTAATTTATAATATGATTATTAAATCTAAAATTAAAATTTTAGATCAATCACGAACTGCAAGATTATCCTGCTGTAAGGTTTACCCCTTACAGTGCAAAGGTTGTCTTAGTTTGTGTAGATCTATCTTTAATCATAAATTTGTTAGATATGATCTAGATTAAATTTATAATTTATTAGATTTAAAAGATATTTAAATCTAAAATAAAATCTCTTTGTTAATAATTTTTGTACAAAGAAATTGTTTAAAGTTGAAACTGTTTCAATTACATTAACCTGTTTAGATTAGATCTAAAGTAGTTTCATATTTTTTCACTTGTATCTTGATTATGAATCAAACATGCAATATAGTTGGTAGAATTATATTATAAAATTATTTTATAAATATAAAAATTATTTTTTGAAAAGTCGAACCCAACCCTCAGCCCAAAACTTAATTAAGAATTAAGAAGTTATTTGATTAGGTTCTAGGATTGTGAATTGAAAAACCTAAGACACAAACCATAACACATTGGGTTAATGGGTTAGTGGGAATTAGGTCCATTAATTGGGTTAGACCTATGGTTAGATTGAAGATGGACTTAATTAGAGAATTGACTAAATCTAATCAATTGTTGTCTTAGATTAGGTCAAGGATTCTCTAGATCAATTACAATAGTTGTAGTTGGTCAAGTCCATGTCTTTAACGAGAACCAAATGGACTTGATTCTTGGCTAAGCGGGTCTAGCACAAATTGTTAGGTTGATCTAATCGAAACTAATTAAACCAGTTGGTGTCTAAGGTAAACCAGACCAGTGGTTTTTAATTGGGAGCCCGCTTACCTGACCATTTCTGATGGTGTCTAAGGCAAGCTTTGGCAGACCCTCCCACTGATCGAACTTACCTGGCCTCTTAGTGAAATTATGCTTTGATCGGATCACTTGACTATTCGAGCTAACCCATGTCAGCTAGGTAAATTAGTATGACTGATTTAGGTGCTCCTAGACCAGCCCTTTTAATGGTCTCCCTTAAGTTAACTTGGTGAAGTCAGTGGGAGGATCATAATAAGCTGGTTCATCTGACCTCATCCTCTATATTATTTAAATCTTCTAAAATTATTAGGTCCTTAAAATGATAAAGTTATGGAGATAACTGAGTCATAGCCTCCCATTAAGGTGTTTGATAATGAGTCCATTAACTCAATAATCATTGCAGACCCAAAGGCCTGGTGCTTGTTGACTAATGGAATTATCACTCATCATATGACGACTTGGAAGTGTCTCTCTAATGATGGTTAGGTGAGCCAATCAAAGTTGGACTTAATCATTCGTTGGTTAGATACACCAAGTATGATCATGTTAATGGTTGGACCTAACCGGATCCTCATAGTGGAGGCCAAAGCCTACTGATTAGATTTTTGGAGCAAAATTAAAATTACTAGAAATTATTTAGAGAAACAATTGGTTATGAACCTACCCTTAGATGTACATGGGTTGGCCAACCAAAGTTGGGCTTGTGTGCAGTCTAAGTGGATTCTAGTACCCACTAAGAAATTAGGGTAATTCCTCGAATTGGAGGTAGAGGCTATCAATTCGAATAAAATAATGAGAGAAATCTTTTGATTAAAGTCCAAATGTTTAGGTTTAATGAATTAATTACTGATTAGGTTATGATTTTCTTTTGTGCAGATATGGCCACTTCCCTATTGGACAATGTTATTTGGTGGGACCCAACTTCGGTAGTTGGTACCGAAAGTTGAAGATAGTCCTGGAGCATGAACGGATCCTATATGTGATAATGGATCCTGTACCTGAGGAGCTAGCTGTCAATGCACGTGGAACAATTAGAGACACTTATCAGAAGTGGCTCAGTGATCGGACCACGGTGCGCTGTATCATGCTGGCTGCTATGAGCGATGAGTTCAGTCACAGATTCGAGACGGCTTAGCCAAAGGACATGCTTCAAGTGTTGGAGGATGCCTTTGGCACACCCGATGACGTGGAGAGGCACAAGACTAGTTGTGCCATCTTCAACACCAAAATGCGAGATGGTGCCTCTGTCACTGATCATGTATTGTACATGATCGAGCTGATGGAATGATTGAGCAAGCTCGGCTTTTCCTTGCATGAGCAGCTTGAAAAATATGCAATACTAAACTCGCTGCCCAAGTCTTATCTCCCATTCCTCACTCATTATAGAATGACAAAGCCTGAAGTAAACTACCACGGATTACTGGGGTTGCTTCAGAACTTTGAGAAAGATCACCAACTCCATAAGCAGTCAGTGAACTTAGTGGGAGGATCGTCTTCTGATTCTCGACCTTTTAAGAAAGGGAAGAAGAACAAGAAGAAGAAAGTGAAGAAGGTGCAAGTTCAGGCTGGGGCATCTTTGCAGGGTCAGACCAAAAAGATCAAACTCGATAAGAGTCAAGCTGAATGCTTCTTTTGCAAGAAGCGGAGGCACTGGAAGAGGAACTGTCCCTAGTACATTGCCTCCCTGGACCCGAACAGACAGAGAAAGCAGCAAGTTGTTGCTGGACAAGGTATTTATATGATAACTCCTTGCAATTTCTCTATTTGTGATATAACTGACTGGGTATTGGATACCGGTAGCCCTTACCATATTTGCAATTTGTTGCAGGGGTTGCAGGTCAGTAGGAGATTCGAGCAAGGTGAGAGGTTCCAGAACATTGGAGATGGAAGACCAGTTCCAGTTCTAGCATTAGGAATCTTGAAACTTGTATTTGAATCCCATATCGTTGTTCTTAATGATTATCATTTCTGTCCTAGTTTCTTTTTAAATATCATTTTTGTAGGCCTTCTGGCCAAAAATGATTATGAAATTTCAATAAAGAAACAAATTTATAATATCATTAAGAATGGTGTTACTATTTTTTGTGGATATTTGAACAATGGTGTGTATATGTTATCACAACCTGTTAATATAGTCTATTCAACTGGCAAGCACCCTAGATTAGATAGTGTGTCAGATATCTACTTATGGCACTGTAGGCTAGGTCATATAAACAAGAACAGAATAAACAGGTTGACTCAAGAGGGAATCCTCGAAGTCAGTGATTGTGAATCACTTCCAACCTGTGAGTCCTGTCTTCTTGGTAAAATGATCAAGTCACCTTTTACTGGAAAAAATGAGAGAGCTACTGAGCTCTTGGGCCTAGTACATACTGATGTATGCGGACCCATGAGCACCAGTGCTAGAGGTGGATATTTCTACTTCATAACTTTCACAGATGACCTATCCCAATATGGATATGTCTATCTGATGAAACATAAGTCAGATTCATTTGAAATATTCAAATGATTCCGAAGTGAAGTAGAAAAATAAACTGGAAAGAGTATTAAAACTCTTCGATCTGATCGAGGAGGAGAATACCTTTCTAGTGAGTTTCTCACATATCTAGGAGAGAATGGGATTCTCTCCCAATGGACTCCTCTAGGAACACCACAGCATAATGGTGTGTCTAAAAGGAAAAATCAAACTCTGTTAGACATGGTCCGATCCATGATGGACTTTGCTAGCTTGCCGATATCCTTCTGGGGATATGCATTCGAATCGGCCTGTTATCTGTTAAATAGGGTTCCAAGTAAGTCTGTAATTAAGACTCCATATGAGATATGGACAGGACGTAAGCCAGCACTTTCACACCTTAGGGTCTGGGGGTGCCCGACCTATGTCAAACGATTAGTCACAGATAAATTTGGACCTAGGTCTGACAAATGCTCATTCATAGGGTACCCCAAAGAGACAAAAGGATATTTTTTCTACCATGCTGATGAACAAAAGGTGTTCGTCAGTCTTAAGGCAATCTTTTTAGAAAAGAAGTTCCTTGGTGAAGGAACCGTTGCCTCTAAGGTTAAACTTGATGAAGTTCAACAAGTAGAAGGACCGACACCAATAGCTGAACCTGAGTCGGATATGATTAGATCAGATCCAGAGCCCAATGTACCTGCACCATTAAGGCGATCCGGTAGAGTACCGCATCAGCCGGACAGATACTACGGTTTCTTGGTCCGGGACAGTGATCCCATCGAACTTGATGAGAATAATAAGGATCCGATCACCTATATGGATGCAATGCAGAGACCTGATTCTGAGAAATGGCTTGAAGCCATGAAATCCGAAATGGAGTCCATGAAGGTCAACGATGTATGGACATTGGTTGACCCACCTGAAGGGGTTAAACCCATTGGGTGTAAATGGGTCTTCAAAAGGAAAAGTGGCACAGACGGAAAGGTGGAGACCTATAAAGCCCGTCTGGTCACCAAGGGGTATCGTCAACGTTATGGTATTGACTATGATGAGATATTTTTCCCTGTGAAAATGCTCAAATTCATTCGGATAATGCTTGCAATAGTTGTCCATCTGGATTATGAGATCTGGTAGATGGATGTAAAGACAGCTTTTCTGAATGGAAAGCTGACCGAAGAGGTGTATATGATACAACCTGAGGGGTTTACATCCACAGATGAGTCCAAGGTGTGCAAGCTTCAGAGATTCATTTATGGATTGAAGCAAGCTTCTCGGAGTTGGAACATGCATTTTGAGAAGGTGATCAAAACGTATGGCTTCATTAAGAATGGAGAAGAGCCCTGCATCTATAAATGGGCAAATGGTCCAGTTGTGGTATTCCTTGTCTTGTACGTGGATGACATTCTCTTAATCGAAAATGACATCCCCGCACTACAGGAAATAAAAGTTTGATTGTCATCATAGTTCTCCATGAAGGACTTGGGTGAAGCATCCTACATCCTAATGATGAAGATCTATAGGGATAGATCTAAAAGGATGCTTGGGTTATCCCAGTCCATGTACATAGACACTGTGCTGAAGAGGTTCATCATGGAGAATTCCAAGAAGGGCTATCTACCAATAGGCCAAGGAATTTCTCTCTCTAAAAAGGATTGTCCGACAACTCCTGAAGAGAGAGAGCGTATAAGTAGAGTCCCATATGCTTCAGCCGTGGGATCTATCATGTACGCCATGACATGTACAAGACCAGATGTGGCATACTCACTAGGAGTAGTGAGTAAATACCAATCTGATCCTGGAGAAAATCACTAAAAGTGGTTAAAGCCATCCTTAAGTATTTGAAAAATACTAAGGACCAATGGTTGGTTTATGACGAGTCAGATCTGAAACTTGTGGGGTTCACAGACTCTAGCTTCCAATCTGACCATGATGACAGCAGGAGCATGTCGGGTTATATCTTTACTCTGAATGGTGGAGCCATCTGCTGGAAGAGTTCCAAGCAATATACTGTGACGGACTCTGTTTGTGAGGCGGAGTACATCGCAGCATCGGATGCTGCGAAGGAAGCTGTGTGGCTGAGAAAATTCATCAACGAGCTCAGAGTAGCACCCTCCCTCGATGGTCCGGTCCTGCTCTACTGCGACAGCACTGGTGCCATAGCTCAGGCGAAGGAACCCAAAGCACATCAGCGAACGAAGCACATCTTGCACCGCTTCCACCTGGTCTGAGAGATCGTGGATCGAGGTGACGTTGACCTTCAGAAGATCGACGGAAAGGAGAACCTGGCTGACCCCTTCACTAAAGCCCTGACGATAAAGGAGTTCGACAACCACAAGTCAAAGATGGGTATTAGATACTGTGCCGAGTGGCTTTAGGACAGGTGGGAGTTGTTGGAAAATGTATCCCAAAAAGTCAATCGTCAAGCTATTGACGGTTGAGCAACCAAGTATTGTAATTGATTTGTTAATAAATAAAATATATTTGGTATTTTCATCATAAGCTTTCATCTTCTAATGAACTCCGTTGTTATGATGAAGTCTTTAGGACTATTTAGATTCGATAAAGAGAGGATTTATCGATTAGTCCTTAAAACAGTTCACGATCAAATGATAGGCTGTTAATAAGGACGACAGCTTCTATCGAGCATAGGTCACTGTAGGCCATATGGATTGGTTGTCCTCTTAACCAAAGAGTGTGGAGATACTGGATGGCATACAGGTGAGATGTACTGGTACATCATCATTGAACGTGATCAACTCCAGAGTATTCTACTGTCGAGAATGTCTCGGATGGGATATAGGTATAAGTATCCCTTAGACTTGAGATCGCCTCAGTGACTTGCAAGCAACTCACTGTGCTTTGGTACTGGACTAACTGAATTTCTAATTCAGGGATGGAAGGCTTCTGGGCACAGTCAAGTACTTACGAAGTCAGAGTGTGATCGAGATGGGATTGACCACTCCAAGAGTTAGAGAAGAATGAGTCGCTGTATTTCAATTTAGCAAAACCTTGGCCAGGATAATCCATCAGATGGATTTGATATTTTGAAATACAATATGGACAACCTGATCAGAGTTGACAGTTGAACTCTGGGGTGTCTTATGATCATTTTGGTCAAGGGGATGAATTATATGAAAACTATATCTGCATGGGTTCTAAGGATGTTGTTCTACACATTCGACCTATCCGATCGTCGGGTACCATTGCTAGATGGTCACTTCGATTGGTACAGAAATTTATTCATGTACTATCAGCTTAAGTTCGGACCTATGAGATCACACACATTAGAGTTCATGATCCGATCGGATGGTTGATCAACGATTAAGAATCGTTCTAGGGTTAAATGATCAATACGATTGACATTTAACCCAGTGCAAGTGTTACAGGAGGATTGATTAGCAATTTGATTGCTAATTAGCTTAATTTGATTAAGCCAATGGACTGAAATTAAGTTTAATTAAATATAATTTAATTAGATTTTGTTTGGGCTTGATTGGATCAAGTCCAATTGGTTTATTGGATAAGCCAAGTGCAAGGAAAAACTAGTCCTAGTTCAACTAGGACTTGGGTCAATCTAATTTCTAATTTGATTAAAAAAGTAAATCAGATTTAAATCTAATTTAATCTAATTAAATTAGATTCTTAATTGGGTTAAGAATTATTTTAATTGGGTTGATCTAATTTTAGTTTGATTTGGTTTGAGAAACCAAATTAAAACAAGTCATAAGATAGAATCCTAGTAAGACTAGGATTCCACCTTGCACCACATAAGCCTTCCCCATACCCTCTCTCTCATTCAACGCCAATCTCCTCTTATTTTGTGCGATAAAAGCCCTCTCCCAGGTCTCTCCCATATTCACAAAAGGTCTCCTCTCTTCTTTCTTACATGGAAGGTGGTTTGGATCAAATCAAAAAGGAATAAGTTTGGATTTCGAATTCTATGAGATAGAGTTTTAGAAATCCAAAACTCTTTCAATTTTGCACCGAATCTATCCAAATTTTTTTTGAAATTTTTATGACTTTTAGGATACATATTATGCACCCTTTTCTAGTAATCCATGCATAAAAATAAGGAGGAGGTGCTCAAGAGTTGGGCGCCCCTTAACTTGTCATGTTTGGATAAGCCTTGACTAGGTATTTGACCTAGACAAGGACTCTATCATATCTCTCTATATAAGATGAGTTTCTTTATGAAATTTTTGAAAACGATAGATATTTAAGAGACCTTTGGGTCATCCAAAAATTAGAGAGAAATATTTTTGGGTCATGGAGATATAAAAGACACAAGTTAGGGTGTCTAGAGAGAGAAACGACAAGAAGAAGAGGATTTTCTTCTAGGGTTGTTTGTTTTCATATCTTTCCTCCCTCCATCTTGAGTTTCCTAAGAGCATCTCAGATCTGAAACTCCTCCTTCTACTTTTCATCTTTAGAAGAGTCCAAATCAAGAAGAATGAGGCACCTGATCAACCATCAAAGAAGGATCAGTGCAGTACTAGCATACTGTGCTGATTTTCTGAAGCAGGACTTCTGATCGAGATTCGTGGGCTCGTGTGGACGACTCCTAGAGGCCGGATACATGTGCGGCTAGCAACATCATGCTCAAGACCGGATCAATGAGGTTAGAATGTCTAACTTGCAAGGTAATAGATCTGATCTATTGTTTAATACATACATTAGATGTAGTATAGAAACATGTTGATATGATCAACATGTAGTTCATGATATATTTATATATTTTAATTTTTGATTTAATGCTATGTAATAATCATGTAATAAGATCTTAGATCTAGAGATTCTCTGATTTTAAAAAATAATTTTAATTTATTTTAGTCTTCCGCTCTATGATCTTGAAAAAGTTTCAAGATCTAACCCTAAAACCCTAGATCTGGTTCCAACAGAGGGCATGCATGTATTCACGTGAGCAGAAGGATGGAGTCCTTTTGGCTTAGGATTTAGATACATGTGGTAGCCCAAATTACTCTCCATCCTCTGGTACATATCTCAAAGCATGAGTTATAATTTTTCTAGATTTTTTGCATGGCAAAAGGTTGGAAAGAAATCTAATTGTATAGCGCATGTGCGAGGATGAGTCATGCGACTCCTCACATTTGGAGAGTCCTTCTAGTGATCAAATTTAATTTAAAAAGAATGCCACCTACTAGATAATATTTCTCATTTGATCTACTTTTATATAGATATTTATCTATAATTTTTTTCAGATATATCTATTAGTCAACCAGACGCCAGAAGCCCCTCTTCGCGTGCACATGTGTGGTGATAAGAGAATTGCATGAAGAGATGCAAAAAGAAGTCCTTCCGAGGAGTTTCTTATTTTCTTATCAGGTGATCCGAGATCAAATTTAAATTTACTTGCCATATGGCAAAATCTGTTAGAAGACTCATGATAACCTGATATGCTGATGATATATGGCTTTTAAGATGGGCATGTCCTTTCTTTTTGGTGCCCGTCTGATACATATAAAAGGGGTTGCACACTGGGTATCCGTGGCATTCAAAAAAAAACTTTCCAATTTTGTCTCCAAGTCTCTCCTTTTTTTTTACAATCCATCTTAGTTTTAGAACAAGGCTTTGGGATTTAAGACAACGCCTAATCAGGTCCAGACAATGGTGGGGAAGGTCTTAAAAAAAGATATTAAGAAGTTTAAAAGAGGTTCTAAGAGGGCCAAGTCAGATTCTTGGAGAAACCTAAGCGATACAAGGCTAGTCGAGTTCTAGAGGCTAGAACTCTTGAAGCAAGGTTCAAGAAGGAGTGCTATTCTTGGCTCAACTTCCATGTGGATCATCGTTGGAGGGTGAACACTTGGGCACTTAGTAGAAGCTTTACCAGAATTAGGATTAGTACTATAGATATTCTTTTTATTCAAGTTTAATTTAATTATGCTTTGATTGTTATAGTCAAGGATTCCTGGGCATTAGGGTTTCGATGCGTTAGGTATTTTAAATAAAAATTTTAAATACCTAACCCTTTCACTGTACCATCAAAACCCAATAGTGGTATCAGAGCTTATCTTAATTTATACAATCAAAGGTTAGAATATTGTCTTGATTGTGATCAAGCTTGGGTTTTTGATTTGGTTCAAGTCGGGTCAATAGTTGAACCCAATTGAACATCCAAACCTAATATATCTTAGAGATATGTTTAGATGCTTGAAGTTATGATTTTGATCATGTTAATATATCTTAGAGATATGTTTAGTTGTATGATATCATGATTATGATCATGAGATATGATTAGATGTATTGATTTAATGATTAGTTATCATGATTATTATGATACAACTATAATAGTGCATCGTTACGATTGATTGAATTAGGATGTGCATGAGATCATTAAAGCCCTCATAAATATTATATTAAGTTGTAGTATTATGAACTAGTAGCTAACCAATTTCTTGAATTGATTAATCAATTAGTGTCTAAAGAGTATTTCAAATACGGTGGTTTTTTAATTGGTTCCATTTGCTAGCCTGGTCAATTTATTGGTGTCTAAAAAAAGCAACAGAGAGACTCCCACCAATCTTGTTCAACATTTTTCTAGCCAATTGGATTAGTTCGAATCTTGAATGAAGGTTGCTCAATATTTTGAACACTACATATGATCTAGCACTTAGCTTATATCCAAAAATATTTCTGACATAAGCAGTGTTGGGTATAAAATACCTTCGACCGAAGTTCTTGGCGGGATTGACCCTCGCAAGTCTCTTCCGACTTTCGACGGTTGTTGGTGAACTCCCATTGCTCCGCCCGGACTCCTATGGGAACCGGGCCTCATCCTCAACTCCAACGGCTACAGACAGACTTCGTCCGGACTCCGTCCATAACTTCAACCGCAAGTAGACTCCGCCCGGACTCCTACGGGAGCCGGGCTCCATCCTCAACTTCAACTGCTGGTAAGCCTTGTCCGGACTCCTACGGGAGCCAGACTTCGCCTTTGACTTTAATTGCAGAAAAACTCCGCCCGGACTCCTATGGAAACCGGGCCTCGTCCTCAACTCCAACGGCTGCAGACAGACTTCGTCCAGACTCCTACGGAAGCCAGACTCCGCCCACAACTTCAACCGCAAGTAGACTCCACCCGGACTCCTATGGGGACCGGGCTCCGTCCTCAACTTCAACTGCTGGTAAGCTTCGTCCGGACTCCTATGGGAGCCGGACTTCGTCTTTGACTTTAATTGCAGGAAAACTCTGCCCGGACTCCTATGGGAACCGGGCCTCGTCCTCAACTCCAACGGCTGCAGACAGACTTCATCCGGACTCCTACGGGAGCCAGACTCTGCCCACGACTTCAACCGCAAGTAGACTCCGCCAGGACTCCTACGGGGGCCGGGCTCCGTCCTCAACTTCAACTGCTGGTAAGCCTTGTCCGGACTCCTGCGGGAGCCGGACTTCGCCTTTGACTTTAATTGCAGGAAAACTCCGCCCGGACTCCTATGGGAATCAGGCCTGTCCTCAACTCCAATGGCTGCAGACAGACTTCGTCCGGACTCCTACGGGAGCCGGACTCCGCCCACGACTTCAACCGCAAGTAGACTCCGCCCGGACTCCTACGGGAGCCGGGCTCCGTCCTCAACTTCAACTGCTGGTAAGCCTTATCCCGACTCCTACGGGAGTCGGACTTCACCTTTGACTCTAATTGCAGGAAGACTCCACCCGGACTCCTACGGAAGCCAGACTCCGTCTTCTATTCCGACTGTGGGAAGACCTCGCCCAAATTTCTATGGGTACCAGACCTCGCTACCGACTCCAACCGAACTTCGGCTGACAAGTCTGGACCCCCTGGCAGGCCACTGTAACAGACAACACTGCTCCACTCCCTGTGGCGGACCCTACGCAGCTCCATTACTCCCTGACAGGCCGTATTAACGTCCACGATTCTGCCCACTCCCTGCGGCGGATCCCGTGCGATTCCACCACCCCCTGACGAGTCACGACAGCGGACGCTGCTCCACTCCCCATAACTGATTCCACGTGGCGAGTCACGACGATAGCCACGATCCCACTCCACTACCCTCCGCAATAAAATCCTCCTGACTCTGGGCGGCCCACTATCGGACGGTTACAGGCATCGCTATCAATCTGTTGCCCCCTCCGTCTATAAAAAGGGAACCCCAGATACGTTATTCTATAAGCTCTTATTTTTTACTTAAAAACTCTGCTAAATTCTCCATTCGAGCACTCCATTCTTGTTGAGGCAGAGAACTGACTTGAGCATCGGAGGGTCTTGTCGGAGCAATCCCACCTCCGGTTTAAACTTCCTTTGCAGGTCCCGACGGCGACCGTAACTCTCTCAACTCCAGCTTCTCCGGCGCGAGCGGATTTCTGCACCAACAGGATTGGTGCTAGAGGAAGGGCCTGTATCTTCGCAGTACCCTTGTTCTTAAAGGAGCGCTCAATGGAACCGCCTCCGATCGCCTCCTCCGGCACCCACTCCTTGTTTCCCCCCACGGGATCCTCGCTTGATGCCTTCTCGCGAAGCGTCCGCACCAATACCCACGGCCTCCGCAGCCATATCCCAGACCCCGGTCACGCCTGTGGTTTCCCAGGCCCCGCATCCTCCAGCTATGGTCGCCAGCAGGGAGTGGCCGGACAATCGGTCTCCGACGGATTCCACCAACACCATCTCGGGAGGATCCAGATGGGAAACAACCAACATACCGTCTATATCCCCCAAGCGACAAAAGACTGAAGAGCCCATAACTTTTGCCGAAGAAGACACTCAAGGAGTCCAATTCCCTCATAACGACGCGATCGTAGTTTCCTTGAATATAGCAAATTATGACGTCCGTCGCATTCTTGTCGACAATGAAAGTTCGGCCGACATCTTGTTCTACGATGCCTTTTCAAGAATGACCACTCTTGACGGTCATCTGAGGCCGATTAGCTCCCCCTTGGTAGGATTTACCGACGACACTGTTCCGACGGAAGGGATAATAACCTTGACTGTGGCCGCAGGTCAATATCCAAGGCAATCCAGGGCTCTGGTAAATTTCTTGGTGGTGAAGACGCCGTCCGCCTACAACGCAATCCTCGGCCGACCTGGCCTCAATACTCTCCGAGCCATCGTATCGACCTACCATTTGAAGTTGAAGTTTCCCACCGACCAGGGGACCGGAGAGGTCCGGGGAGATCAAGCCCTGACCAGACACTGTTACAATATAGCCTTGCAAAGAGGCGATCAATCTGATTCCTGCCCCGTCGATGGACTGGATGCTCGCGATGACCTCACCGAAGAGAGGGGTGCCCCCATTGAAGATCTGGTATCAATCCCTTTGAACGATGGGAACTCGGAGCATGTAGCAATGATTGGCTCCAACCTAGGGGAGGAGGTGCGGGCGCGTCTCATTGATTTTCTACAAAAGAATGTGGACGTTTTCGCTTGGGTTCCAGCAGACATGCCGGGGATTGACACGGAAGTCATGGAGCATCATCTGGCCATCGATCCAAAACATCGACCGACGAAAGAGAAAATCTGAAGTCATACTCCGGAGAGGCAGAAGGTGATAGCCGAGGAAGTGGATAAGCTCCTTAAGGTCAGATTCATTAAGGAAGTCAATTATCCTGATTGGATTTCCAACGTTGTCCTGGTCAAAAAGGCAAACAGCAAGTGGAGGATGTGCATAGACTTCAAAAAGCTGAATAAGGCCTGTCCGAAGGATAGCTATCCCCTTCCCATAATCGATCAACTAGTGGATGCGACCTCGGGCCATGAGCTCCTCACCTTCATGGATGCGTTCTCCGGCTATAATCAAATTATAATGGCATCGAAAGATGAAGAAAAGACAGCTTTCATCACTAATCGTGGCCTTTACTGTTACAGGGTCATGCCTTTCGGTCTCAAGAATGCGGGCGCAACCTATCAACGGTTAGTGAACAAAATCTTCAAGGAGCAGATCGGTCGTAACATGGAGGTCTACATGGACGACATGCTCATAAAAAGCAAATCTTCCAGAGATCATGTCGCCGACCTCGAGAAGACCTTCGATGCTCTTCGAAAATATAGAATGAAGCTGAACCCAACTAAATGCGCTTTCGGCGTAATCTCAGAAAAGTTCTTGGGCTTCATGGTATCAGGATGCGGAATCGAGGCCAATCCAGAGAAAATTCGCGCCATCCAGGAGATGGCCGCCCCAAAGTCGATAAAAGAGGTTCAGCGCCTCACAGGGAGGATAGCGGCCCTTAATCGCTTCGTCGCAAGGTCGGCCGAACGGTGCTTGCCCTTCTTTCAAACCCTCAAGCAGCCGAAGAACTTCTGTTGGATCCCTGAGTGCCAACAGGCGTTCGAAGAATTAAGAAGCTACCTTGGATCACCCCTGCTGTTAGCAAAGCCTGAGCCTGAGGAGGAGCTATTTTTATACCTGGCGGTCTCTTCCATGGCCCTCGCGGCCGTCCTTGTCAAAGAAGAGACGAAAGTCCAGCAGCCGATCTACTACATTAGCCACACGTTGAGGGACGCCGAGATCAGGTATACCAAATTAGAAAAATTAACTTACGCCTTGTTGATTGCAGCCCGAAGACTCCGACCCTACTTTCAAGGGCACACTGTGACACTACTCACCGACCAACCAATCAAGGCGGTCTTGCACCGGGCAGACACCTCTGGGAGGATGGCGAAATGGGCAATCGAGCTCACAGAATTCGACATCAATTATCGACCCAGGCCAGCAGTGAAGACCCAAATACTGGCAGATTTTATAGTAGAGTGTACCATCCCAGAGGAGGCTGAACTTGAACAAAGCGAAGGTGACGACCTGAAGTCCCAACAGAACTCCCCCGAAGAAGAGGCCGATCCCGCTAATCGCTTTTGGGCCCTCTATGTGGATGGATCTTCCAACATGTCGGGCGTAGGTGCGGGCCTGATCTTGGTCAGTCCGGAGGGAGTCATCGCGGAATACGCTTTGCATTTTGAGTTCCCTGCAACAAATAATAGAGCAGAATACGAAGCTCTGATTGCAGGACTAAGGATCGCCAGAGAGCTGGGAATAAGTCAGCTCTGGGTGCACAGTGACTCTCAACTGGTGGTGAGACAAGTTAGCGAGAATTACGAAGCGCGGGAGGACAGTATGGCCAAATACCTTGAGAAGGTAAAGGAGCTCACTCCCGCCTTTAGCGGCTTCAACATTAGACAGATCCCAAGGTTGGAAAATACTAGGGCTGACCTTCTCTCCAAGCTGGCGACATCGGCTCCGACCGAATTGCACAAAGGTGTCCTCTTCGAAGTTCTAAAACACTCGAGTACAGAAAAATTGCGGCCCGTAATGGAGATTGACCACGAGCCCAGCTGGGTCGACCCACTGATCATCTATCTCAGAGATGGAGTTCTCCCCCAGGATGTGAAGGAAGCTCGGAAGCTCCAAAATCAAGCCTCCCGATACATCCTTTATGAGGGCAAATTATACAAGAGATCATACTCCTTGCCCCTTTTGAAATGTCTCCGGCCCTCGGAGGCGACTACGCCTTGTGGGAAGTACATGAAGGAGTTTGCGAAAACTATTTGGGGGCTAGATCTTTATCCCACAAGTTGCTCCGCCAAGGATATTACTGGCCAACGATGCATCATGATTCGATTGAATATGTCAAAAAGTGTGACCGATGCCAGAGATACGCCAACGTCCAGAGACAGCCCGCCACTGAGCTCACACCCTTGAGTGCCCCTTGGCCTTTTGCACAATGGGGGATGGACATCCTTGGCCCCTTTCCCATGGCATCTGGGCAAAGGAAGTTCCTCCTTGTAGCGATCGACTACTTCACCAAATGGGTTGAAGCCGAACCACTAGCAAAAATCACAGAGGCAAAAGTGCAAGATTTCGTCTAGAAGTCGATCGTGTGTAGGTTCGGTCTGCCTAGAACCCTGATCACTGATAATGGACGGCAATTCGCGGGAGCAAAATTCACCGAATTCTGTGAAGATCTAAACATCTCCCACAACTTCACATCAGTAGCCCATCCCCAGGCGAACGGCGAAGCTGAGGTAACCAACAGAACCCTTTTGCAGGGGATTAAAACAAGGCTTGAAAAAGCGAAGGGAACTTGGGCGGACGAACTTTATCATGTGTTGTGGGCGTATCGAACTACCCAGAGGCTACCTACGGGGGAGACCCCTTTTGCTTTAGCCTTCGGTACGAAAGCTGTCATCCCAATCGAGCTTAAACTCCCGTCGGCACGAGTCGTGGCGTTCAACGAACATCAAAATTCGCAAAGTCTTAGAGCCAACCTCGACCTGCTGGAAGAAAGATGGGAGATAGCTCAGGTTTGAATGGCAGCCTACAGACAGAAAGTCGCTCGATATTACAACGCCCGGGTCAAGAACAAAGCCTTTAGAGCGGGAGATCTAGTGCTTCGACGAGCCGCTGTCTCGCAACCTCAGGACCGAGGGAAACTCGCCTCAAACTGGGAAGGACCGTATGAAGTCAAAGAAGTAGTCCGGCCCAGAACTTATTATCTTAAGGAACTTGGAGGAGCCGACCTCCCACGACCGTGGAGCTCAGAAAACTTACGGATGTACTACCAGTAACTTCATTTTAATTGAAAATTGCATACCTATATGTCTTTGGACAATTCAAACAAACTGTATCAAAAACAAAAGGGAAACCTCGTCTCGACAAAGTCGAAGGCCCGATTCTATTTAGATCGGATGGGGGGAGAGACCCTGCAACGCCCATATGTGCCCCCACAGCCCTGTTAGGGACAGGAGGAGAACCTCGCCCTAACTTGAGCAAAGTCGAAGGCCCGATTCCATTTAGACCGGATGGGGGGAGAGGCCCTGTAACACCCATATGTGCCCCCACAGCCCTGTTAGGGACAGGAGGAGAATCTCGCCCTAACTTGAGCAAAGTCGAAGGCCCGGTTCCATTTAGACCAGATGGGGGGAGAGGCCCTGCAACGCCCATATGCGCCCCCACAGCCCTGTTAGGGATAGGAGGAGAACCTCGTCCTAACTTGAGCAAAGTCGAAGGCCCGATTTCATTTAGACCGGATGGGGGGAGAGGCCCTGCAACGCCCATATGCGCCCCCACAGCCCTGTTAGGGACAGGAGGAGAACCTCGCCCTAACTTGAGCAAAGTCGAAGGCCCGGTTCCATTTAGACCGAATGGGGGGAGAGGCCCTGCAACGCCTATATATGCCCCCACAGCCCTGCTAAGGACAGGAGGAAAACCTTGCCCTAGCTTGAGCAAAATCGAAGGCCCGAACTCCTACGGGAGCTGGGCTCCATCTGCGATTTCGGCGACAAGGAAGACTTCGCCCGGACTCCTACGGGAGCCGGGCTCCGTCCACGACTTCTGCCGCTGGTAAGCCTTATCCGGACCGGAAGCAGGACTTCATTTTTGATTTCAATTATAAGAAGTCTCCACCCGGACTCCCACGGGAGCCGAACTTCGCCCTGACTTCACCTACAGGAACTGAACTCCCGTAGCCTCACTGAGAGTGGAGGAAAAATTCCAGGCAAAAAAGAAAAAGGAAGGCGGTGGGCCACATCAGCGATGATTGGAAAACAAACAGCGTCCAAGGTGCAGAGAACCCTGTCACAGCAGGGATTGGGGGCCCTCATCAGGAATCCCAGCTTTCAAGAAAGCTTTCTATGCAAATCCAAGGTAGGACAACTTCCTCGGGGTGGCAGAAGCTCGGACCTTCGAGCTCAAGCCCTGAGGGGGATGCCAAGCCCGAATAGCCCCCAGGTGAGTCTACGGCCGCTGATAGAAAGGATGGGTCGATATGATGGCAACCGAGTATCTTCGAACGATACAAAAACTGAAAAAGAGCTCGGCAAATGATAATTCAACATGAATAAAAGAGACACCGGCGACCTAAGGACGACGTTTAAAAAAAAAAAAAAAAAGGAAGGGGAGAAGAAAGAGGAAGAAAAGATGAGAAAAGGAAGGAAGTTCGACAGACAACAATTCACGAGGTAACAAAATCTCCTTCTCATTTTGCAACTAACAAGATGTACGTTACAAGCCCCGGAGGGCCAGAAAAGAATACATTATTACAAGGCTCGAAACATGGCTTGGAAAGGATGCACCGGAGGCCGCTTCAAGCTGTAAACTTCTCTTCCCATTTCTGTCCTTCCCAGCCACATTTTTCAGTACGTGTGGCAGACCTATCGGCTCTCGTCCCACCTTGTTTCGCTCCACCTCCAAAGTCCCAACCCCAGGGGGAAAAGGATGGGATAGATTTCAGGGGGTAGTCGGGACAACGGCAGTAGCGATGAAGACCTATTTCAAGAAGAACCGGAGTCACCTCGGAGGCAGCGGCGGCGCCAGAGATATGCGCCATCATCAAATGCTCCGTGACAACCACCGTCCGAGGTATTCCGGCAAGGTTGGCATGCGCTACTTCCACTGTCCTCGCAACAAATTTTACTGCCCCAACATTGATGCCTACCGCTTCTGGTCCCTCGGCCCCGATGACATCAAGGATCCCGCCATAGCTTGTGACGACAGCTCTGCCCTCCTGATCGGTGTCATCCCGTCTTGCTACTTCAAAATTCTCAGGCAGAACGCCTTTACTGGCGGTCCCCGTTATTAAACCCCTGTTGTTGAGGGAATTCTTCCCCAAGCCCCTTTTGAAGCGACAGGGACCTGCAGCAGCCGCTCGATGACTGGAGAACTCGCAGACCGCTGTTCTCCTCCTTGCCTTTCTCCAAGTCCTTGGCATCCTCTCGAGAATGGCCTCTGAGGTGGAGGACCTGGCGGAGAAACCCCTTAGAGAGGAATCGGGGGGCTGAGGATGGCAGAGAGACGGCAGTGACCGGCGCGGAGGGCGCTCGGAGTCGACAGGGGCACCGAGGGGGTGGCTGAGTAGCTAGGCTCTCAGACGAAAGAAAGGTGCCGTCTTTTAGGCAGAGTAAGGCTCTGAAGGAGGGGTAGGGGGTTTAAATAGGCGGCGGATCTTAGTGCAATTGTGATGGCGGGTGTCCCTAGACCAGCCAGTGCTTACCACGTGTCCCGCGTGTCCCACTCGCCGCTATCGAGGAATAACTGTTCGTAAATTTCCATGGCGCGACGCTTGGGATCACGTCTTAGTGGGAGTTCCGAAAAGACTCTTCGGGTCGCCATAATCGAAAAAAGGGCTCTGGCATGCGCGCATTAAATGCCGGCATATCCGAGGATGGTTACGCCTGGACGTCAGGGGGAGAACTTCGGCTGCGACAACTTCTCCGTACTTCCTTCATTCGAAATTCAAACTCGAAAGTGGGGGGACTGGTGTTGGGTATAAAATACCCTCGATCGAAGTTCTTGGCGGGATTGACCCTCGCAAGTCTCTTTCGACTTTTGACGGTTGTTGGTGAACTCCCATTGCTCCGCCCGAACTCCTATGGGAACCGAGCCTCATCCTCAACTCCAACGGCTGCAGATAGACTTCGTCCGGACTCCTACGGGAGTCGGACTCCGCCCATGACTTCAACCGCAAGTAGACTCCGCCCGGACTACTACGGGAGTCGGGCTCCGTCCTCAACTTCAACTGCTGGTATGCCTTGTCCGGACTCCTACGGGAGCCGGACTTCGCCTTTGACTTTAATTGCAAGAAAACTCTGCCCGGACTCCTATGGGAACCGGGCCTCATCCTCAACTCCAATGGCTGCAGACAGACTTCGTCCGGACTCCTACGGGAGCCGGACTCCACCCACGACTTCAACCGCAAGTAGACTCCGTCCGGACTCCTACGGAGGCCGGGCTCCATCCTCAACTTCAACTGCTGGTAAGCCTCGTTCGGACTCCTACGGGAGCCAGACTTCGCCTTTGACTTTAATTGCAGGAAAACTCCGCCCGGACTCCTATGGGAACCCGGACTCCTATGGGAGCCAGGCCTCGTCCTCAACTCCAATGGCTGCAGACAGACTTCGTCCGGACTCCTACGGGAGCCGGACTCCGTCCACGACTTCAACCGCAAGTAGACTCCGCCCGGACTCCTACGGGGGCCGGGCTCCGTCCTCAACTTCAACTGCTGGTAAGCCTTGTCCGGACTCCTACGGGAGCCGGACTTCGCCTTTGACTTTAATTGCAGGAAAACTCCGTCCGGACTCCTATGGGAATCGGGTCTCGTCCTCAACTCCAACGGCTGCAGACAGACTTCGTCCGGACTCCTACGGGAGCCGGACTCTGCCCATGACTTCAACCGCAAGTAGACTCCACCCGGACTCCTACGGGAGCCGGGCTCCATCCTCAACTTCAACTGCTGGTAAGCCTTATCCGGACTCCTACGGGAGCCGGACTTCGCCTTTGACTCTAATTGCAGGAAGACTCCACCTGGACTCCTACGGAAGCCAGACTCCATCTTCTATTCTGACTGTGGGAAGACCCCGCCCAAATTTCTATGGGTACCAGACCTCACTACCGACTCCAACCGAACTTCGGCCGACAAGTCTGGACCCCCTGGCAGGCCACTGTAACGGACAACACTGCTCCACTCCCTACGGCGGACCCTACGCAGCTCCATTACTCCCTGACAGGCCGTATTAACGGCCACGATTCTGCCCACTCCCTGCGATGGATCCCGTGCGATTCACCACCCCCTGACGAGTCACGACAGCGGACGCTGCTCCACTCCCCGTAACTGATTCCACGTGGCGAGTCACAGCGATAGCCACGATCCTACTCCACTACCCTCCGCAATAAAATCTTCCTGACTCTGGGCGGCCCACTACCGGATGGTTACAGGCGTCGCTATCAATCTGTTGCCCCCTCCGTCTATAAAAAGGGAACCCCAGATACGTTATTCTATAAGCTCTCATTTTTTACCTAAAAACTCTGCTAAATTCTCCGTTCGAGCACTCCATTCTTGTTGAGGCAGAGAACTGACTTGAGCATCGGAGAGTCTTGCCGGAGCAACCCCACCTCCGGTTTAGACTTCCTTTGCAGGTCCCGACGGCGACCGTAACTCTCTCAACTCCAGCTTCTCCGGCGCGAGCGGATTTCTGCACCAACAGGATGGCCCCAAATCTTAAGATGTTTAAGATTCAACTTTCTTTCCTTCTATATTTTATACGATGTACTATTAACAGACTTTGAAGGTATCCTGTTTAAAATATATATGGCAGTCTCTAGGACATATCCCCAGAATGATATTAAAAGATCAATGAAGCTCATCATGGACCACACCATATCTATCAAAGTATGATTCTTTCTTTCTGCTACACCATTCAACTACAGTGCATAAGGAGGGGTTCACTCAAAGAGAATACCTTTACTTTTAGGATGATCAAAAAATTCACTGGATAAGTATTCTTCTCCTCGATCAAATCGAAGAATCTTGATATTTTTTTTAGTTTATTTTTTGATCATACTTTGATACTTCTTAAACTTATCAAAGGCTTCAGATTTATATTTCATAAGATACATATATCCGAACCATGATAGATCATCCGTAAAGGTGATAAAATAGGAGTATCCTCATCTGGCCTGAGTTGTCATCGGTCTACATATATCTGAATGTACTAAGATTAATAGCTCCTTTACCCTCTCTCCATGTTCAGAGAATGGAGTCTTGATCATCTTACCCATGAGACAAGATTCACAAGTTTTCAATGATTGAAAATCATATGGGTCAAAGTATTCACCTTTATATAACTTGTTTATCCTAGTCTCACTAATATGATCAAGACGACAGTACCAGAGATATGTGATATTCACATCTTCTCTTTTATTTTTCATATTTTTTTCAATATGAAAACTATATTTGTTGAGTGCAAGAATTAAAAGATTGTTATTAAAATAATCTTACCATAAAATTCATTAGAAAAGAAAATAGAGCAACCATTTTTCCTTATCCTTATTTCATAACCTTGTTTTAATAATAAAGATATAAAAATAATATTTCTAATGATCTTTGGCATGTAATAACAATCTTTTAATTCTAAAATTTTGTCTGAAGATAAATCAAGCATACAAATTCTCATAGCCTCCATGTTAATGGACTCTCCACTTATGCCATAAAGCTCAAGATCACCTCTCTTCAGACCTTTGATATTCTATAGTCGCTGTAATGAATCATAAATATACGATCTACAGGTGATATCCAATACTCAAGTATCAAAGTCTAAGCCACTCAATAAAAAATAGATCTATATTATGTATACACCTTTTGGTGCTATACTCGCATCCTGTTTCAATCTTGCAAGATAATTCTTACAATTATTCTTTTAATATCCAAATTTACCACAAAATGAATAAATAATATTCGAGTGGACATCTTTTTCCTTTTTATTTTTATAAATATTATCACTGACTGATCCAGGATCAAAAATATCCAGAACATTAGAGTTTTTCTCTGGTATGAACATAATTTGTAAGTTCTTCAACCAATCCACATAGTTTGGATTGGTCAACTTATTATCATCTATGATGTTATGTAGTGAAAATAAAGAAGCCATAATACAAAATAAAATTTATATAAATAAAGAATAATAATATAAGTAGACTACTCATGTTTGACATACATAACTAGATAAGATCTTTTGATTAGTTTTATCTCCCACTATTTTATCAAATACCATAGCCCTCTCCTATGGTAAACAAAAAATCTTAATCTAATTTTTTAATAGGGTTGAGACCCTAATCCCTCAATGAAGCTTTGTAGATATCACAATAAATCTCAAAGAGTTCAAAGGTAGAAAAACCTATCCAGTTGCATGTTATGCAATTCTCAATATAATTCTTGCCTCTAAAAACACTCATAGCCTTGTGGGTATCATAACAAACTATAGTATTTTCTAGTTAAGTCTGATCCTTCATTTTCATACAGCCATATCTAAAAAATTTTATCTTTGTGGATATCACAGCAAAGTAACACATCCAAAATATATCGTAAAGCATCTAATATGCATCAAAAAAATCTCACATCAATCCCCATAACAAGCTTTCTGAATATTACAACAAATCTACTATGATTTTTGATAGGATAAGTCAGTGCGGGTTGAAATATATTGCTACCGATGAATTTAGATTCGAAGTTTTTTGAACCACACACATATCCGACCTCTACAGATATCCACCGGGATCAACCTTGAATCTTTCTTTTCGTGATAGATCCTTCTTCTCTAAGTAAGATCTTAACCTCTTTAAACCTTGATCAACTGTTGATCTGGACTGCAATCACAACCCTTGAACTATAGCCTTTTTTTCTTGTTCCTTACTATAAAAGAGACTCCTCTCAACTCAGTCGTGTGAGATGATGGTGAAGAAAAAATCACCTTTTTCCTTTGTAGGATCTTCCAGATTTCATCAAATCTGGGGCAGAATAATTTAAAAATTTTTATCCTATGCTATTTTAGATCTAATGTATGTTAGATCTAATTTTATTATCTAATATTTAAAATTTAAAATTAAATCAAAGTATGAGAAGTATAGACATACCTCAAGGGTAATCTGATTATCCTGTAGATGATCTCTGCACAGCCCGAGATTCTGATGTAGCCACGCAAGCGTCTGGCCTCTACCGGTATCCACTTAGGCAAGATCTAGAACATCTTCTCTTTGCAAATCTATGCTCCAAAAATTAGATCTCTATCTGATTTGGAGGTGCTTCAGAACTCCTTCTAAAGTTGGAGCAGCAGCCTGTCGAAGATGTCCTGCAGCCTTCCTATTCCAGGCATCACCGTGCCTTGGACCTTTGCCAGATGGATGTCCAACTCCTTGGATGTGAAGAGGGGAGAGAGGAGAGTAGGGAGGATATATAGAAGAGGAGAGGATTCTCATTTTGGCTGGGTATTGAGTAGAAACTTACAAACCCTAGGCGCAGACAGGGATTTTTATAGACCCTGTATGCTGCACAGTGCCACATCATTCGACCAATTAAAAAATTTTAATTAATTATAAAAAAATTTTGATTGATAGAGTGATGTCATCTGCTCACATCAGATAAGAACTCCCACTCTCTCTCCTATGTTGGCACCAACTTTGGATAAGCACAAGCAAGGGTTGGCACCAAAGAGTCCATGTTAATCAGGACTCTTCATCCTTATCCATTTGGGGTGCCCACTTTAATCCAATTGGGCTCACACCATAATCTGATTATGGCACCCAATTCAATATGGTTTTAGCATGTGGACACTCTACAAAAATCCTCCAATGAGCTCTCTTCAGTTTAAGACCCATATGTCAACATTTGACAGATGTCCTAAAATGAAATTGGTAGGTGACAGGAATTAGCAGGTACTTATCTTAAATTCATCTCATAAATTAAGACAAGCCTTTTCTGAGCTAGACAAGCTTTATTTAGACTGAGAAAAATCTTTTCAAGATTCTCTAGATGAGTCAAATCATATTTGGCTCAGTAAAGATAGAAAAAATTACACGAAGAGAAAGTTAGGCTCAATCGTGTGCTAGCACGATTTCTTTGAACCTAATTGGATCTTATCCAAATCAATTGGGTTAGCCCAATTGATGACATCTAGACCCTAACCCTTATTTGTGTGATCCAGTTAGGTTTAATTCTATATGGTAATGAGACATGTCGTGATCTCATCATCGAAACTCCTTTTGATGGACCAGAACTCTTCTGATTCAGACAATTAGAATGATCGATCATCAAGATCTTTCTAATTGCTCTCAAAATATATTAGTGACACCTAGCAGTATGTGGTGGCAACCCATCAGAACTGAAGATGAACCTCTCAATGCAGCTACCTGTGTGATTGAGTTTCTCTATCATGAGTCCCGACTGAATTAGGGTTAAGGTGAACTCATCAAACCCAACATCAGTCATATGAATCAATCGATCAATCCAAGTCTGATATGAAACTCCAATGAAAAACTCTTTTTCCATTACTTCACTCTACCATGGCCATGGGCTTAAGGACTCGATCTTTCGATCATCATAGGATTACTCCTCTCATCTATCGAGGTTGATAGATCCCATCTTGGTGCGACCTAGTTCCTACAATGAATATGCTACAGCCAACATACACCTCAGGATTCTGAATGGCTAGGAGACCGAGTTATGGTGTAGTCAAACTATAACACACTCAAGATGAACTATCGATGCACCTCAGGTCAAAGAACTAGACACACAACTGCAGCATCGAGCTCGTCATCGACGAGAAGATAGACTTTCTTATGACTGCTCGAGGTAGTCACGCTCAGTACTCTCATTCTCAATGAATATCTGTACTCTCGGTCCAATGTCTCCACACTGTAGACTCAAGATACATCTACCCTAAGGAAGTGATCGTACACCAACCTTCCAGATCGATCACCATCCTCGTGATAATCTTATGGTCAGGAGCTGTTTATGAGTTAGTTATGTAAATTCATACCTTAAATTTTCAACTCTTGAAAATATGAATTGACATTCCTACTAACTCAAAGGAGGTATCACAGACACAATGTACATAATATGATAGAAGAATAACCCATTTATTGATTTATAATCAAAATTATAAATTTGCCCTTAGATTTGTATAGAAATGTGTCAGCCAATCTGGCATCTAGGGCACACATCTAACAAACTCCCACTTGACCTAATACCAATTGGCTACATATCTAAGTCCCATCTTCTCAAGGTGGGCTTCGATCTTTTGCTGGCCCAATGGCTTAGTCAGCGAATCTGCCACATTGTCTGTGGAGTCGACTCTCTTGACCTCGACATAACCCTTTTCGAGGTAATCACGGATCCAATGGAATCACCGCTCGATATGCTTGGACTTCTGGTGAGAACTTGGCTCCTTAGCTAGGGCTATGGTGCCATTATTATCACAGTAAAGAGGTATGGCATCCGATGACATCACTCCAAGCTCTGCGGTAAATTTTTTGTACCAAAATGCCTCCTTCGCAGCTTTCGATTCAATAATGTACTCTGCCTCCATGGTGGAATCAGCAATCACCGTCTGTTTGGAACTCTTCCAGCTAACTGCACCACCATTGCAAATGAATAGACTCTCAGATGTCGACTTTCGATCATTTATATCAGACATAAAGTCTGAGTCTGTATATCCCTGAATCTGGAGTTCTCCATTCCCAAAGACTAGAAATATATCCTTAGTCCTTCTCAAGTACTTAAGGATACATTTCACAGAAGTCCAGTGCTCTTTGCCTGGATTTGACTGATATCTGCTTGTGACACTCACAGCATGGGCTATATCAGGCGTGTACATAGCATGGCATACATGAGGCTCCCTATTGCCGAAGCATAAGGGATCTTGCTCATGCGTTCAATCTCCTCATGTGTGCTAGGGCACATCTTCTTGGAGAGATGAATGCCATGTCTAAAAGGTAATAAACCTCTTTTGGAGTTTTCCATGCTAAACCTTTTTAGCACCTCCTCTATGTACATCTTCTGTAAAAGTTCGAGCATCCTATTTGGTCTATCTCTATAGACCTTAATACCTAGTATAAAGGATGCCTCTCCTAGATCTTTCATAGAGAACTCCTTAGACAATCATATTTTGACTGAGGTCAATATGGGAATGTCATTCCTAATTAAGAGGATGTCATCTACGTACAATACGAGGAAGACAACTGTGCTCTCACTGACCTTTTTGAACACACATGATTCCTCCTCATTCTTGATGAAACCAAATATTTTGATCACATCATTGAAATGAGTATTCCAGCTCCGAGATGCTTACTTAAGTCCATAAATGGACCTTTGCAGCTTGCAGATTCTGTGATCATCATCACTGGATGTGAAACCAAGCGGCTGTTCCATATAGATATCTTCCTCAAGATATCCATTTAAGAATGCCATTTTCACGTCCATCTGCCATATTTTATAATCGAAATAGACTGCAACAGCAAGTAATGTGCGGATGGATTTTAGCATTGCTACGGGCGAGAAAGTATCCTGATAGTCAATGCCTTCGTGCTGACTATAACCTTTCGCTACGAGCCTAGCCTTGAATGTCTCCACATTTCCATCTGCACCTATTTTTCTCTTGAAGATCCATTTACACCCAATAGGTACAATACCTTCAGGTGGATCTACCAAGGTCCCGACTTGGTTTGAGTGCATCGAGTCAATTTCTGATCTCATTGCCTCTAATCATTTCTCAGAGTCGATATCTGATATCGCCTCGTCATAGGTCTTGGGATCATCACCATGAACCCCATTTTTCGTGAGAAACATTTCTTCTACATTCTCTTGTATGGTACCTAAGTACCTTTCAGGAGGATGAAAAATTCTAGTCGATCTATGAGGTGGAAGAGGTTGTGTTAGGACTGGTTCTGATTGATTTGGTTCCTCAGGTTCTTTAGCTCGTTGCTCTTGGGAGACATTCTCCTTAAGCTTAATTATTCTTCCGATGCCACCATCTTGAATAAACTATTTTTCAAGAAAAATAGCATTTCAACTCACAATCACATTGTGGTCTTCCGGATTATAAAAATAGTATCCTAATGACTCTTTAAGATATCCTATGAATCGAGCTCTAAAAGATCTGAACTCTAACTTGTCCGCCTGCTGTCTCTTGACATGAGCCAGACAACCCCAAAGTTTGAGATGATTCAGACTTAGCTTCTTACCATGCCATATCTCATACGGTATGGTAGGAACAGTTTTAGATGGAACCCTATTCAATACATAAATTACTGTCATGAGACAATGTCCCCAAAAAAATTCAGGGAGATCTGTGAAGCTCATCATGAAATAGACCATATCTAATAGGGTCCGGTTTCTCCGTTCTGAAACCCCATTGAGTTGAGGTGTTTCAGATGGAGTCCATTGAGAGACTATACCATTGTCCTTAAGATAGTCTAGGAACTCCCGACTAAGGTATTCACCTCCTCGATCTGATCGAAGAATCTTAATGGGCTTTCCTGTTTGTTTTTCTACCTTATGACTGAATCCTTTGAACCTTTCAAAAGCTTCAGACTTATGTTTCATTAGAAACACATACCCATACCTAGACATATCATTGGTAAAGATAATGAAGTAGACGTAGTTGCCTCTAGCCGGTACATCAAATGGACCGCACACATCCGTATGTACTAGGGTAAATAGGTCGTGGCCCTTTCCCCATATCCCACAAAAGGGAGCTTGGTCATTTTGCCTTGAAGGCATGATTCACAAACTGGATATGACTCGAAAGCCAACGGACTCAACAGTCCAGATTTCTCCAATTTGTTAACTCTGTCTTCCGCTATATGACCTAGCCTTAGGTGCCACAGATACCTATTATTTAGACTATCTCTAGGCCTTTTAATTTTTATGGCATTCACATTTTGCTCGATATTAAATACAGATACATCAACATGTAACTGATAGAGACCGTTAATGACAAAACCATTTGCAACTTTATTATTTTCATAAAAAATATTATAATGGTCCTTATGAAAGCTAATCACATAGCCTTCTTGTGCTAAACATGAAACAAAAATCAAATTTCTGCTTGCTGCAGGCACATAATAACAGTCTCTAAGAAATAAATCTAATCCTAATGGTAATCGTAGAGGGTAGGTTTCCACGGTCACGGCAGCAACTCTTGCTCCATTCCCGATGCGTAGGATCATCTCCCCATCCCTCAGCCTCCTGCTCTCCTCAAGATCCTGCATAGAAGTGCACAAATGAGCACTAGAACCCGAGTCAAGCATCCAACTGGATGCAGAAGAAACCGTAAGGTTAGATTCTATAACGAGCATGTTGCCCAGCTATGCAACCCAAGAGGGGGGGTGAATTGGGTTTCTAAAATTTTAGGCTTAACTAATGACTTATGAAAAATATTCGTCAATAGCTAAATGAATGAGGAGAATAAACTTAATTCAAGACTAATTGCCAAAAGCAAGAATGCAAGAAAATAATGAAGAGTTAAAGAGAAGCAATTATGCACACCACAAACAAAAAGATTTATAGTGGTTCGGTGCCAACCTTGCACCTACATCCACTCCCCAAGCTCCTACTTGGGAATTCCAATCCACTAATCTTGTATTCAACCCGAATACAAACGTCGAAAACTCCGACTCTAGCTATCCCAAGCTAGTCCACTTATTTTTCGGGTACAAGCCAACCCAATACACTCCGATTCTAGGTTCGGATCAACCTTCCCTTGTTTTGGAACCCTTCTAAAATAAAACCAAATACTCAAACTGAGTATAACAATTTATAGCACACTTAAGCACAAAGAAAAGCTCCTTCAAGGAGCGAATATAACTTTAAATACACTTTACTTAAAAGAAGAAGCCCCTTTTTGGATTTTCTCAAGGTGGATGGAGACTTGATTGAGCGCTTGAGGAGTTGGTAAGCTTGGATTGATGGCTTCTTGAAAGCTTTAAATGAGCTCTTGATTAGGCCTGAAAAGTTGGCTTGAGAAACCCTTTTTCAAATTCTCTCTTTTGAATGCTCTTGAATGCTCTCTTGAATGCTCTTCTTAACTCTTTCAATAATATTTTTGTTTCCCACCTTTTGAATCTTTTTATAGCTTTAAGAAATAGAGAAAAATATTCTAGGCTGAAAAAGAGCCGTTAGACCACATTAAATGAGCATTAAAAGCACTTAAAACGGGTTAAAAACTAGCCGTTGTGGAGAAATCCCGTCACAGGGGTCGACTCATGGGTCGACTCATGCCTGGGGGTCGACTCATGGGTTGACCTCTGTGGAAGAATACCAGAAAATAGGGTTCTGTAATTTTTAGCCTAAAACTGCAGGGGTCGACTCATGGGTCGACTCATGCCTCAGGGGTCGACTCATGAGTTGACTCACAGGTTGTGCCAAGCCAAAAATTCTGCGTGCCAAACAGCTCATGTGCCATGAGTTGACTCATGGGTCGACTCATGATTTTCAAACATGCATATCTTTCAAAATACAAGTCCAAAAATAATGAAATTTTCGCCAATAGATCACAAATCTTTTGTTCTACCATTTGATACTATCAAATTAGGATTTTGGTAAAATTATGATTTTGCCCTGAAGAGCAAAAAGACTTTTTCAAATGAAAATTATTAGTACCCCTTCAACTGCTTTGTAATCATCAAAATCAATCTAGGGAGCAACAATCTCCCCCTTTTTGATGATGACAAAACACTTGAACAAAAGCATCTATGTGAATCATGAATTTCAAAAGGATGCATTATAAGTAGTTTGAAGATAAAAAGAAGATTTATTACCAACTTATAAGTGCATTTGCTTGAGAAGAAGATTGATTCTTTTGGTATGTGATACAAGTGCTCATTTGCATAAATAGTTTGCCCATTTGCTTAAAAATTTGAAAATTTGCTTATTTGATTATGTGATTTTGGTATTAGAGTAGAAAATTTATTTTTGTTATCAGAGCAAGTTGAAACTTGAAAATTTGCTCATTCTCATTTAATTATTTAGTTTTAGTATCAGAGTAAAAATAATTAAGTGTACCAATGCATGTCTAAGAATTAATTTGTAAAGTATATCAGAGCATGTCAAATTTTAAGATGTATCAGAGCAAGCCTAATTTTAAAGCATAGCATGTCTAAGAAGTAATTTTAAAGGTTGCTCATTTGCATTGTACTTAGCAATTTACTCATGTATTTTTAAGTCATTTAATAATTTTACTTTTGATATTGTTCTTTAATTTCTCCCCAATTCATTCATTTTATTTTCAAATCTTTTAATAATTTATAATTTTTCTTTTGATATATTTCTTTTTCTTTAATTTCTCCCCCTTTTTGACATCATCAAACATTGTTAACTCCCCCTCTTTTTCTGAATACGTTTTCCTTTTAGTGTTTCTTCAAACTTCTAGTGCTAATCATTAATGTTTGCTCCCCCTGAATACAGCAATCATTAACCAAAATATGCCATAGATTACCATAGATATGAATTATCAACAAAGAGAAGATATATAACCAAGAGATGATAGACACCATTACAAAGAGTAGATATATAATTAAAAGATGATTAAAACCATAGTTGTTTCAATACATATTTCATAACATAAAAGTCAGCTAGCTAATATCATTACATGGCCCAAAAATACAGATCCTAGAAAGAACAAGAGACTAACACCTAGGATCTAGTAAAGCTCATGACTAGATGGATCAGAGTCATCAGAGATAGGGTGAGGAGATGATAGATCTCGACCAAGAGCACGTCCTCTACCCCGTCTGCCTCTGCCACGAGTGGAGGTGCTGGCACGAGTAGGTGAGCGAGATGAACTAGGAGGCTGAGAATGTTGAGAGGCCAAAGACTGGACTGAAAGAGTGAGTCTAATGGAATCAAGAACGTTCAGTGCTCTCGAAACAGACTGAAGCAGAGCAGTGAACTGAGTAGATGCATGCTCACTCGAGCCTCTGATCTCTCTCCTCAATAACTCATAACCACTCTCCAATGCACCTCTGAGCCTGCCCGCCTCTGCAGTAAGGTCTGTGACCTCAATAGTGCTCTCCTGTGGCTGAGGATGGGCCAAAGCTAAGACTTGCCCCTGCAAGTCAAGAACTGTCCCAGTCAGTCTCCAAATGCTATCCTCGAGCTGCTGAATCCGAATAGACTGATCTGAGATCAACTGAAATATAGTGGAGATTGGAGAATCAAGGTCTGATCAGATGAATCTAATGAAGTGGACCCCGGTGCAAATGTAGAAGTGCTCCACTGTCGACAAAGCAAGGAAGCCACACGCTGAGAAATCTGCTCGATCTGATCATCAGCCAATCTGAACTCTAAAGGAGGTGCTCTGCTGTCTGGCTGTTGAACTGGTGTGTACCTCCTGGTGAACTCTGAAGGGCCAGCCTCTGGGTCTGAAATAAACTGGATATCTGGAGATGCTGCCCTGAAGTCATGGAGAGGAGATGAGGGACCTTCTTCCTCAGCTCTGTCTTCTACTCTGTCCTCAGCTCTCTCCTCAGAACCCTTGATCCAACCACCATCAGTTTTAGTAAATCCCATACGGTGCAGAGTGTGTTGGTTGATGGTGTCTGCGTGAGAAAGCTTAGCAGATGCCTCCCCCTCAAAACTGACTCCAAACCTCCTGAAAACTAGTGTGAGGCCATACCAAAAGGCAGATGTGCCTTGGATCTGTTCAGTGTCTCTCTCATGGCCTCAATCATTAAAGCAGGGAGGTTTAATGGGGTTTGAGTGATCACATGAAACATTATACAAATATCTCGTCCAGAAAGAAGGTCATGCCTACCACTCCTTGGGAAGAAAAGCTTTGTCACTAATTGATGTAAGATCCTCATTTCAATTGACAAAATTTTGGCTTCCAATTTATTCAAACTTTCCGAGTAGGTTCCTCCTAGAATTGCATTGATCCCCTCTTCCTTCACTGGGAGTTCCATGTAAGAATATCCCTCACAGGGCAAATGTAGTATCTCTCCCAAAATAATAGGGTCCAGACAGATATCAACTCCCTTAACTGTAGAAGTTACTGTTCCATTGCCATAATGCAGATTTTGATAAAATTCTCTAACCAAGTCTACAAAAGTAACTTCCTTGAGAGAGCAGTAAAAACCCCAACCCTGGTTGTTTATCTTTGTCCCAAAGGAGAAACCTTCTTTTTCAAAGAATCTAAAATCCACATTCTTACCGGTTTCAACCTTCCTATCAGATAGAGGAATTTTGCTAGGGCTAAGGGGAGACTGAGAGGGACCTTGAGCAGACACTGAAGCTGGAATGGGAGCAGTGGAGGACTGAGCAGCTTGCCTTTTCCTGCGGACGCTTTCTTCCAGCTCACGGACCGATTTTCTTCTTTGAGGGAGCTTCATCTTTGGGGCCATTCTCACCACAACAGCAGGCAGGGAGACTCGGAGGATCAAATGGATGAGTAGAAGAAGGGTTACAAGAGGATGGAAAGGGATTTTGGCGGAGAGAAGAGGCGGTTTTGAGAAGAACGGTGGAGGCTAAGGCACGCTCCAACCGCTTCAATCAAGGGAGAGAGAGATGCGGAAAGCTCCTTTCCCAGGCGGTGATTTGAGGTGGAGAGGAGAAGGGAGAATGTTCTTGGGTCAAATCCCTGGTTTTGGAGAGAAAGAGGATGAGGATGACGGGTCTTGGAGGGAGGAAGACGAAGAGAATAGAGGGTCGGCTCATGAACAGGTTTTAAGACAAAATGGAATGAGCCCGTGGGATGTTGGTCGAAAATTACAAGTTTGCCAATGGGTCGACCCTAGGGGGTCGACTCATGAATCACAAAAATTCAGAAAAAATATGAATAAATTCTAAAAAAATTTAGAATTTTGAGAGAAGGAAATTTGCTCAATCACAGATTGTGAGACTGATAAACTTGAGCTTTTAGGACCAAGAGAGATGATGAAAATTGATCTCAAATCGATTCCTTGGAAATGGAGAAACACTTAGGCATAAGGATCAAGAATTCTTAGATTTCTCCTAATTTCACAGAATCTATCCTCGCTAAGGGCCTTTGTAAAGATATCAGCTAATTGATTTTCAGTGCAAATATATTCAAGAGTTATATCTTTGTTTTGAACATGTTCTCTTATAAAATGATGTCTTATTTCAATATGCTTAGACCTTGAATGTTGAATTGGATTTTTAGTTAGATTTATGGCACTTGTGTTATCGCATCTTATGGGTGTTTCATTAAGTTTGATTCCAAAGTCTTCGAGTTGTTGCTTAATCCACAAGATTTGAGCACAACAACTTCCGGCTGCAATGTATTCGGCCTCAGCCGTAGACAGTGCTACCAAATTTTGTTTCTTGCTAAACCAGGAGATTAGGTTAACTCCAAGAAATTGGCAAGATCCACTTGTGCTTTTTCTATCTAATCTACATCCAGCAAAATCAGCATCTGAATATCCTATTAAGTCAATTAGTGAGTCCTTAGAGTACCATAATCCTAGAGTTTGAGTACCATTTAAATATCTAAGGATTCTTTTAACAGCATTCAAGTGAGATTCTTTAGGATTAGATTGAAATCTAGCACATAAGCACACACTAAACATGATATCAAGCCTACTTGCAGTTAAATATAATAGAGAGCCAATCATACCTCTATAGTATTTTAAGTCTACACATTTACCTTCATCATCCTTGTCAAGCTTACATGAGGGGCTCATGGGTGTGCCAATTGGTTTGGAGTTCTCCATTCCAAATCTTTTGAGTAGTTCCTTGGTGTACTTGCTTTGGGTGATGGAGATTCTCTCTTTTGTTTGTTTGATTTAGAGTCCGAGGAAGAAGGTAAGTTCTTCCATCATGCTCATCTCGAACTCCCCCTGCATGAGCTTAGCAAAGTCTTGACAAAGAGATTCATTAGTAGACCCAAAAATTATGTCATCAACATAAATTTGTATTATTAACATATCATTTTGATTTCTTTTAATAAAGAGGGTTGTGTCTACATTACCTTTTGAAAAATTATTATTTAGTAGAAATTTGCTTAGCCTATCATACCAAGCCCTAGGTGCTTGTTTTAATCCATATAAAGCTTTATTTAATTTAAAAATATGATTAGGAAAAGCATGATTTTCAAATCTCGGGGGTTGTTCTACATAGACTTCTTCAGCAATATATCCATTTAAAAATACACTTTTAATATCCATTTGAAATAATTTGAATTTCATAAAGCAAGCATATGCAAGTAGAAGTCTAATGGCTTCTAATCTAGCAACAGGTGCAAAGGTCTCATCAAAATCAATTTCTTCTTCTTGATTATATCTTTTAGCAACCAATCTTGCTTTATTTCTAATTACATTACCATGTTCATCTAATTTGTTTCTAAAGACCCATTTTGTGCCAATTATTGAATAATTTTTAGGTCTTGATACTAAAGTCCATACATTATTTCTTTCAAATTGATTAAGTTCCTCTTGCATTGCATTAATCCAATTATGATCATTTTCAGCTTCTTCAATAGTTTTTGGTTCAAGATGAGATACAAAAGCACAATGATTAAATATATCTCTAAGTGAAGAACGAGTTTTTACCCCATGCATAGGATCACCAATAATTAACTCCTTAGGGTGACTGTGAACATACCTCCATTCTTTGGGTAAGTCATTTGTACCTTGAGGTTGTTCTTAAATTTCTTCACCTCTCTCATCATGTTTGTCTTCTTGTTCCTCGTCCTCTTGAGTTGTTGAATCTTTCAGAGTGATCTCCTTCATTCCTTCTATTAGAGGATCTGCATCATCTACACCCTCATTCTTCTTTGAAGGAGGATCGTTAGATTCATCAAAAACAACATGAATGGACTCCTCTACTACTAAAGTTCTTTTGTTAAAAACTCTAAAAGCTTTACTAGTGGAGGAGTAACCAAGAAAGATTGCTTCATCTGATTTTGCATCAAATTTACCAAGTCTTTCTTTACCATTATTTAACACAAAACATCGGCAACCAAAAACATGAAAATATGCAATATTTGGTTTTCTTTCTTTCCAAAGTTCATAGGGGGTTTTCTTTAAAATTTGTCTAATCAAAGCACGATTTAAAATGTAACATGCTGTGTTAATTGCTTCCGCCCAAAAATATCTTGGAAGTTGCTTTCACAAAGCATGGTACGGGCCATTTCTTCTAAGGTTCTGTTTTTCCTTTCAACTACCCCATTTTGTTGGGGTGTCCTAGGGGCAGAGAAGTTATGACCAATTCCATTTTCATCACAAAAATTTTCAAAGTCTTGATTTTCAAATTCAGTTCCATGATCGCTTTGAATATTTTGAATTGAAAATCCTTTTTCATTAGTGACTTTTCGATAAAATTTAGTGAAAATATGAAAAGTTTCATCTTTGTGTGCTAAAAAGAAAACTCAAGTAAAACGAGAGTAATCATTTATAATTACAAAACCATATCGTTTTCCTCCTAGACTAGTGATTCTAGTTGGTCCAAATAAGTCCATATGCAAAAGCTCTAAAGGTCTAGAAGTTGAAACAATATTTTTGGATTTAAATGAAACTCTTGTTTGTTTACCTAGTTGGCATGCATCATAAATTCTATCTTTTTTAAAATTCAGTTTAGGCAAGCCAAGAACTAATTCTTTCTTAATTAATTTAGAAAGAGAATACATGCTAATGTGTGCAAGTCTACGATGCCAAAGCCAACTAGTCTCATTAACTTTAGCATTCAAGGATACTAGGCATTGCATGTTTATTTTGGCTAAATCATTTAAATCTACCATATAAATATTGTCATGTCTATGTCCAATAAATTTAATGCCATCGTTAATAGGACTAGTTACAATGCAAACAGATGATTCAAAAACAACTTTATACCCTTTATCACAAAATTGACTAATGCTTAGTAAATTATGCTTTAAACCATTAACTAGCAAAATATTTTTAATGTATTTGGAGGGAGTGATACCAATGTTACCTATACCGATGATCTTTCCTTTGTCATTATCTCCAAAGGTGACCATCCCTCCATCCTTAGCATCAAGCGTGATGAATTGTGATTCATCATCAGTCATGTGTCTCGAGCATCCACTGTCAAGATACCATTTTCTGTTTCCTCCTTAGGATGCTAGACACACCTGCAAGCAAAAGTCAAGTTTTTGTTTTAGGTACCCAAGCTTTCTTGGGTCCTTTTTGGTTAGTCATAATGGTTCCTTTTGGAACCCATATTTTCTTTATAGTTGAGTTTGCAAACTTGTTAGAGAAGCAAGTGTATGACTTATGTCCTACTCTACCACATTTGAAGCAAGTAATGTTAGAAGACTTGTTACTTAAAGAGTTTACATAAATATTTTTTAGATATTTTTATTTCTTCAAAGGGTTATAGCCAAGTCCAGCCTTATCATATACGGCTTTTTGATTATCAAGAATCATATTGAGTTTATTTGAACTCAAGGTAAACTTTTCTACTATTGGTTTCAGCTTGGCAATTTTATTCTTTAAGCTTTGATTTTCTTGAAGCAAGGTGGATTTTTCAATTGAAAAGTTTTCAGCTTGTTTCAATAAAGATTGATTTTTCAATTTTAGCTCTTTGTTCTTCATCCCCAGTTTCTTTAATTCATCAACTAAATCATAGAATGCTTCATGTAATTCTTCAAATGTAAAGTCACTAGGAGTTTCAGAAATTACCTCATTTTTGTGTGCCATAAGGCACAGGTTGGCTTGTTCGGTTGAGGTTTCCTCATCGGAGCTTGAGTCATCACTCGCACTCCATGTGTCCATCATGGCCTTCTTCTTGAACTTCTTGGGACCTTTCTTCAGTTGTGGACATTCGGATTTGAAGTGTCCCGGCTTCTTGCACTCGTAGCAGATAAGGGGTTGGTCTTTCTCTTTTTCTTTGCTTTGTTCCCCTTTTGTGAATGGCCTCTTCCTCATCCCCTGTTTCTTTTTTCTCAGAAATTTCTTGAATCTTCGGGTGATGAGTGCCATCTCTTCATCCTGTTCTTCATCTTCAGTGTCATCAGTTTCTTCATCTGGTGGAGCTGTGGATTTGAGGGCAATGGTTCTTTTCTTTTTGACTTTTTCTTCTTGATGTTGCTTCATGCTTAGCTCATGAGTCATCAAAGATCCAAGAAGCTCTTCTAGAGGTAGAGTGTTCAAGTCCTTGGCTTCTTGGATGGCAGTCACTTTGGCTTCCCAAGTTCTTGGTAAGGACCTGAGAATCTTTCTTACAAGCTCACTGTTAGTATATGACTTACCAAGACTCTTTAAACCATTAATAATATCAGTAAAGCGAGTAAACATTTCAGTAATGGACTCATCATGCTTCATTTTAAACAATTCATATTTATGCACAAGCATGTTTATTTTAGACTCTTTTACTTGATTGGTTCCCTCATGGGTTACTTCTAACCTATCCCATATTTCTTTAGCAGATGAGCAAGTAGAAATGCGATTAAATTCGTTTGCATCAAGAGCACAATAAAGAACATTCATTGCTTTAGCATTTAATTGGGCCATCTTCTTATCAACCTCATCCCATTCTTTCTCGGGTTTGGTTGATTCCTCACCATCTATAATTTTAGTGGGTGTGTGAGGACCGTTCAGTATGATACTCCACATATCATAGTCGAGTGCTTGTATGAATATTTTCATCCGAGCTTTCCAATAGGTGTAATTAGACCCATTGAAAAGTAGAGGTCACTTGGTGGATTGCCCCTCGGCTAGAGAAGTACCGACGTGGGTTGCCATAGATCTTTGGCTCTCTGATTGTTTAGATCAAAGAAGGGCTAGAGCACCCAGCTCTGATACCACTTGTTGCCCAACTATGCAACCCAAGAGGGGGGGTGAATTGGGTTTCTAAAATTTTAGGCTTAACTAATGACTTATGAAACATGTTCGTCAATAGCTAAATGAATGAGGAGAATAAACTTAATTCAAGACTAATTGCCAAAAGCAAGAATGCAAGGAAATAATGAAGAGTTAAAGAGAAGCAATTATGCACACCACAAACAAAAGGATTTATAGTGGTTCGGTGCCAACCTTGCACCTACATCCACTCCCCAAGCTCCTACTTGGGAATTCCAATCCACTAATCTTGTATTCAACCCGAATACAAACATCGGAAACTCTGACTCTAGCTATCCCAAGCTAGTCCACTTATTTCTCGGGTACAAGCCAACCCAATACACTCTGATTCTAGGTTCGGATCAACCTTCCCTTGTTTTGGAACCCTTCTAAAACAAAACCAAACACTCAAACTGAGTATAACAATTTATAGCACACTTAAGCACAAAGAAAAGCTCCTTCAAGGAGCGAATATAACTTTAAATACACTTTACTTAAAAAAAGAAGCCCCTTTTTGGATTTCCTCAAGGTGGATGGAGACTTGATTGAGCGCTTGAGGAGTTGGTAAGCTTGGATTGATGGCTTCTTGAAAGCTTTAAATGAGCTCTTGATTAGGCCTGAAAAGTTGGCTTGAGAAACCCTTTTTCAAATTCTTTCTTTTGAATTCTCTTGAATGCTCTCTTGAATGCTCTTCTTAACTCTTTCAATAATATTTTTGTTTCCCACCTTTTGAATCCTTTTATAGCTTTAAGAAATAGAGGAAAATATTCTAGGCTGAAAAAGAGCCGTTAGACCACATTAAATGAGCATTAAAAGCACTTAAAACGGGTTAAAAACTAGCCGTTGCGGAGAAATCCCGTCACAGGGGTCGACTCATGGGTCGACTCATGTCTGGGGGTCGACTGATGGGTCGACCTCTGTGGAAGAATACCAGAAAATAGGGTTCTGTAATTTTTGGCCTAAAACTGCAGGGGTCGACTCATGGGTCGACTCATGCCTTAGGGGTCGACTCATGAGTCGACTCACAGGTTGTGCCAAGCCAAAAATTCTGCGTGCCAAACAGCTCATGTGCCATGAGTGGACTCATGGGTCGACTCATGATTTTCAAACATGCATATCTTTCAAAATACAAGTCCAAAAATAATGAAATTTTCGCCAATAGATCACAAATCTTTTGTTCTACCATTTGATACTATCAAATCAGGATTTTGATAAAATTATGATTTTGCCCCTGAAGAGCAAAAAGACTTTTTCAAATGAAAATTATTAGTACCCCTTCAACTGCTTTGTAATCATCAAAATCAATCTAGGGAGCAACATAGCATACCTCCAAAAGGACCATCCTTCTTGTTCTTTAGGGTGGCCAGGTACTAAGGACAGTTCTGCTTCCTCCTTTTCCCATCCATCTTCTGCTTCTTCGCAGACTTCTTTTTCTTTCCAAAAGACTTTCTTTTGGAAGAAGTCTGCTCCACAGTAAGAACTGAGCCTTTTGAACCCTTCATAGAAAGCTCGGCTGGAACCAGCATGTTCATTAACTCGATCAAGGTACACTGCATCTTATGCATATGAAAGTTCTTGATGAACTGGCCATATGCATCGGACAAAGATTGAAGGATCACATCAATCTAAAAATCCTTGTCTAAGATTATATCGAGCTTCTCAAGCTCCTCAAGATCTTTGATCATTGTCCAACAATGATCTTAGACTGACTGCCCATCATGCATTTTAGCCTTAAAATATCTTTGACAAACTTGATACTTGACCGTGCGACTCTGTTCACCAAACAACTCTTGTCGGTGAGCCAACATTTGGTGGGTAGTCAAAATATTTTCATATTAGCACTGCAAGTCATCAGACATTGCATCCAACATGTAGTACCTTGCTTTGTTATCATCATCCGTCTACTTTTTCAGAGACGCTCTCTGTTCAGCAGTCGGACGTGCTAGCATGGCAGGTGGATCCTGGTCCAAGATATGAGTCAATTTTTTGAAATCCAGAATAATTCTATAGTACTTCAACCAATCCTTAAAATTGAATCCAGTCAATCTGTGGGTGTCTAGTATTTTGGTCAGGGAGTTTGAGGCAGACATGTTTCCTGTAGAAAGTCAAAAGTTTCTAGTTAGATTTTGTAATCAGACTTAACGAATTTATTTAGGGGTTTCATTTTTAAACAAATTAGGCTCTCACTATTTTTTCAGATCCCTACACTTCCTTGGTAGAGATGTGAAAATCTCCATGATCAGTGATTTCTAGTGGGTGGTGCGATCTCACCAACTGGCTCACCACCTCACCTAACAGTTATTGGTGATGGGTCAACCGATGAGTGGACAATTCTTATCCAATGATTCTTTAATCATGGTGCACCCAAAACTTGATCTCTAATTTATGAAGCTCACCGTGTTCGAAATATTGCTCCAATCCTTAGTTAAGTCAGACCCACCATTTGCACGAACTAGATTCCTGATTGGATCCCTCACCGTATCTGAAATATTGAGCCCAATCCATCCTCTAATTCATAGCATCCAATGCCTAATGGACATGGTTGCATCTTCTCGATGCAACTGAGCCACTGTAACCAGCCAAGAACAACCAACCCCGGGAAGGGCCTGCACATCCACAATGGTGGAAGACCTAGACTTAATATTTTCTTAGGAAGATTTGATTTAGGTCTCATTAAACTTGACTTGACATAGTCATAATAATTATGACTAACCTAGTGGCATGGGTTAGCTCGAATTGTTAGCCACCTCAAATCAGAACTGAGTCGACACATGTGGCCAGGTAAGTGAGATCGGTGGAAGAGATATGCCATTAACTCGATAAGAATGCATTCGAGTTGAAGAGCTCCCAATTAAAAATCAGTCGGTCGCATCTGCCTAACTTACCTTAGACACCAAATTATCGAACCAGAACTAATTGGGTTAGCCTACAATCCAAGCTCTAACCACTGAGCCAAATTAGGTCTTAACTTGATCGAGTCACATCTAAATGTGATTCGACCTTGACCCAGACTTAATCCTATTAGGCTGGTCAATTATTATCTTTCATGATCCCACCTAACCAACTCTTGATTCGGTTTGATCAACCGCTAGACCTAATTGAGCTATCCAAGTCCGAATCCAATTTTATGAAAATATTTTAGATCTAAAATTTTCAATTTTAGATCAAATTGATTTCATAAACTTAATTCATTAATTAAGTTTGGGTTCATAAACAAAGCATGTAAAATAAATTCTAGGGTTTCAAGATCTAGGATTTTGCAGAAAAGTAAGTTTTTGATTTCTGATTAAGGATGAACGTGCGGCACCCCTACATGTCATATGAACATCCCATTGAATGGGAAGAGAGGGTCTTAAAATTTTATTTTGTTCTTATGATTGGACGGCCATGAGGAATACCTTAATCAAAAATATAAATTTAACTACAAAACTAGTTAGATCTAAATTTACATATCTCATATATAATTTAAGATCTAACTAATACATGCTTTGCATACATCTCATGTATCAAAAATCGATCTAATTAACATGCTTTCAGATCTGATACATCACATGTAATATCTAAAAAATAAGATTTAAATTGAACTATTCAAAATTAAATCTATTCTAGACAAGTTACTGGAACAATTCTACAACTAGTCTAGGCATGCAACAGATCAATTTTATAGAAAAATTAAATTTTTTTTTTTTTTTTTGATCTTATTATAATACTTATAATATCAAAACAATAAAGAATAAATTTAATTTAATTTATATTTTAATCATATTAAAATATAAACTTACAAGACTATTCATGGATTCAACTAATCCTAGTCTAATCAAGCATCTCATGCATGTCAGATCTTATTAGATTTAATATTAAATATTTTAATTTTAGATTCTATCACATCTGATGTGATATTTGAAATCTTTTAATATCATATAAATTAAAATTAAAATTAGATCTGAAATAGAGCCATCAACCTGGCTCTGATATCAGTTGAAGGAAAAATCATCTTTTTCCTTTGTAGAATCTTCCAGATTTCATCAAATCTGGGATGGAATAATTTAAAAATTTTTATCCTACACTATTTCAGATCTAATGTATGTTATATCTAATTTTATTATCTAATATTTAAAATCTAAAATTAAATCTAAAAGTATGAGAAGTATAGACATACCTCAAGGGTAATCTGATTACCCTGTAGATGATCTCTGCACAGCCCGAGGTTCTGATGTAGCCATGCAAGCACCTGACCTCTACTGATATCCAGTTAGATAGGATCTAGAACATCTTCTCCTCACAAATCTATGCTCCAAAAATCATATCTCTATCTGATTTGGAGGTGCTTCAGAACTCCTTCTGAAGTTGGAGCAGCAGTCTGTCGAAGATGTCCTGCAGCCTTCCTGTTCCAGGCATCATCACGCCTTGGACCTTTGCCAGATGGATGTCCAACTCCTTGGACATGAAGAGGGGAGAGAGGAGAGTAGGGAGAATATAGAGAAGAGGAGAGAATTCTCGTTTTGGCTGGGTATTGAGCAAAAGCTTACAAACCCTAGGCGCAGACAGCGATTTTTATAGACCCTGTATGCTGCGCAATGCCACATCATTCGACCAATCAAAAAATTTTAATTAATTCTGGAAAAATTTTGATTGGTGGAGTGATGTCATCTGATCATATCAGATAAGAACCCCCACCCTCTCTCTTATATTGGTGCCAACTTTGGATAAGCACAAGCAAGGGTTGGCGCCAAAAAGTTCATGATAATCAGGACTCTTCATCCTTATCCATTTGGGGTGCCCACTTTAATCCAATTGGACTCATGCCATAATCTGATTATAGCACCTAATTTAATATGGTTTTGGCATGTGGACACTCTACAAAAATTCTCTAATGAGCTCTCTTCAGTTTAAGACCTATATGTCAATATTTGACAGATGTCCTAAAATGAAATTGGCAGGTGACAGGAATTAGCAGGTGCTTGTCTTAAATTTATCTCATAAATTAAGATAAGCTTTTTCTAAGCTGGACAAGCTTCATTTAGATTGAGAGAAATCTTTTCAAGATTCTCTGAATGAGTCAAATCATATTTGGCTCAGTAGAGATAGAAAAGATTACACGAGGAGAAAGTTAGGCTCAATCGTGTGCTAGCATGATTTCCTTGAACCTAATTGAATCTTATCCAAATCAATTGGGTTAGCCCAATTGATGACATCCAAACCCTAACCTTTATTTTTGTGATCCAGTTAGGTTTAATTTCGTATGGTAATAAGACATGTCATGATCTCATCATCGACATCATCAAAATTTCTTTCGATGGACCAGAACTCTTCTGATTCAGACAATTAGAATGATCGATCATCAAGATTATTCTAATTACTCTTAAAATCCATCAGTGATACCTAGTAGTATGTGGTAGCAATCCATCAGAACTAAAGATGAATCTCTCAATGCAGCTACCTGTGTGATTGAGTTCCTTTATCATGAGTCCCGACTGAATTAGGGTTAAGGTGAACTCGTCAAACTCAACATCAGTCATATGAATCAATCGATCGATCTGAGTCTGATGTGAAACCCCAATGAAAAACTTTTTTTCCATTATTTCACTCTGCCATGGCCATGGGCTTAAGGACTCGATCTTTCAATCATCATAGGACTACTCCTCTCATCTACCGAGGTTGATAGATCCCATCTTGGTGCGACCTAGTTCCTACAATGAATATGCTCCAGCCAACATACACCTCAGGATTCTGAATGGCTAGAAGATCGAGTTATGGTATAGTCAAACTATAACACACTCAAAGTGAACTGTCGATGCACCTCGGGTCAAAGAACTAGACACACAACTGCAGCATCGAGCTAGTCATCGACGAGAAGGTAGACTTTCTTATGACTGCTCGAGGTGGTCACACGAAGTACTCTCATTCTCAATGAATATCTGTACTCTCACTCTAGTATCTCCACACTATAGACTCAAGACACATCTACCCTAAGGAAGCGATCGTACACCAGCCTTCCAGATCGATCACCATCCTCGTAATGATCCTATGGTCAGGAGCTGTTTATGAGTTAGTTATGTAAATTCATGCCTTAAATTTTTAACTCTTGAAAATATGAATTGACATTCCTACTAACTCAAAGGATGTATCACAGACACAATGTACACAATGTGATAGAAGAATAACCCATTTATTGATTTATAGTCAAAATTACAAATTTGCCCTTAGATTTGTACAGGAATGTGTCAGCCAATCTGGCATCTAGGGCACACATCTAACAGATGGATACCCAACCTTTGGGTGTTGGAAAGAGAAGAGGGAGAGAGGATGAGACATGGAGAGGAGAGAGGGAGAGATTTGATTTTCAATTAATGAATTAATTCTAAAATCCTTGGAGACCATCTCTAATATAGAGACCTTATCTTAATTCCAAATCAAGATCCAATCAACCTAAAAAGGCTAGTCCTTATCTCATAAGGATATTTACCTTTTTAATCTGATTATTTTTCAAGAAAATCAAACTTAATTGGAATGGTCATCATCTCTTTTGGCAAGCAGATGGGGTGCCCCATTCAAAATAGACAGACTGAGTGGGTGCCCCTAATAAAAAAGGGCAGGTAGCTGGGGTGCCAACCCTTGGCACCCCTTCTAGGGTTTTACACACAAGAAAAGATGCATAGCCCCTCTCTCTCTCTCCTTCCTTGATCGCCTCCTCTCTCTCTTCTTCCACATCAAGGCAAGAGAGGGGGTGGGCCCCTCTCTCTTCCTCACACGACTCCAAGGGTTTTGTGCCCCTTGGACTTGCCAAAAGGGAGGCTTGTGCCTCCTTACTTCTTTCTAGTAATTTCACATTTCAAAAGAAAATATCAAGGAAGAAAAAGAGATAAGTTTGCTAACTCATTGACATGATCCAATCCTCTTGGGTTCACAAATAGGTGTTCCACTAAATCTAAATCAAAATAGATTTATATTAGGTTCAAGGCAATGGACTTGATCCCATCCTTATCTAATAAGAAATTAAAGTCCAGAGAAAAATTAGATTTAACCATATGCTAGCATCATTCTCATAAACCTAATAAGATTTCACTAATCCTAATTCAATTAGAATCTCATAAGCCCAATTGGTTAATTCAAGATTAAATCTGTTAATGCGTGATCCCATAGGTTTCATTCTATCTGATAGTGAGATATATTATGATCTCTATCACAATATCATCAAAACTCTTTTCGATGAGTTGGAACAATTTCAACTCTATCCTTCGAGGGTCATCGATCATCAAGATGATGCCCGATGAGTCTCACAATTCATCAATGATATCTTGCAGTATGTAGTGACAATCCAGTAGAATAAAAGTGTGAACCCCTAGGTGCAATTATCATATAATTCAGACTTTTTATCATGAGTCCCAACTTGACGATGGTCATGGAGAACTTGTCAGACTCCATCATCAGTCATATGCTAGATTGGCTTGACTCTAGTTCATTTGTGAAACTTTTTTTCAGTATTCACACTTGCTTTGGCCAAAGACTTTCTGATCTCAGTCTCGCAAATCACATAGGATTTCTTCTTTTCTACCAAGATCGATAGATTCCATCTAGATGCATCCTTTTCCTAATAGTAAATCTGAACCTACTATAGCCAACATACACAGTAAGGACTCGAATGGCTAGGGACTAAGAAAATATACAATCAAACTTAGTATCCTCACTATGAATAGCCAATGATACTACAGGTCAAAGGACCACTCACAGCACTGCAACATCGAGATAACCATTGATAAGTGAGTAGACATCCAAGTGACTTCTCATGTTGATCACACTCAGTATAAGTTATTCTCTAACAACCACCCATACTTTCACCTCAGTACCCTACACTATAGATCCGAGACTCATCTTTTCATAAGATAGATGAACTATGCCCCGATCTCGGATGGATTGATCACTGTCCTCCATGATGATTCTTTAATCAGGAGTATTTAGAAACTAACCACTAATTAATGTATGTCTCAAATTCTCAACACCTTAAGAATATAAAAAAATCATCTTTGTTAGTTTCTAGGACAAATCATGGACACATAAACATGATTGGAATGAAAATTTTTTTATTAATAATAAAAATATTATAAATATAAAATTAAGTCCTGAAATTAAAAAATGTGTCAGCTAACAATTAGCTTCTAAGACATATATCTAATAAACTCTCACTTGACCTAAAGCCAATTGACTATATTCTTAAGATCCATCTTCTCAAAGTGAGCTTCGATCTTCTGCTGGCTGAGAGGTTTGGTTAGCGGATCTACCACATTATGCATAGAGTCAACTCTCTGCACCTCGACGAACTTCTTCTCGAAGATTCGCATATGATGTGGAACTGCCACTCTATATGCTTGAACTTCTGATGAGATCTGGACTCCTTAGCAAGAGCTATGGCACCGTTGTTGTCGTAGTATAGTGCAATAGGATCTGATGGCATCACACCCAGCTCCGCAATGAACTTCTTGAATCAAAAGACTTCCTTAGCAACTTCAAAGACAGTGATGTACTCAGCTTCCATGGTCGAATCTACAATGATCGACTGCTTGAAACTTTTCTAGCTAACCGCACCACTATTACATATAAAAATACATCCTGATGTAGACTTTCTATCATCGATATCAGTCATAAAATCTGAATCAGTGTATCCCTCAACTTTCAACTCTGATCCTCCACCAAAGATCAATAACAAATTCTTAGTCCTTCTCAAGTACTTAAGGATATTTTTTACAGTAATCTAGTGTTCCTCATCTGGATTTATCTGATATCTACTTGTGACACTCACGACAAGGGCTATATCAAATCGTATACATAACATGGTATACATGAGGCTCCCTATTGTCGAAGCATAAAGGATCTTGCTCATACGCTGGATCTCTTCAGGTGTGTCAGGGCATATCTTCTTGGAGAGATGAATGCCATATCTAAAGGACAAAAATCTTCTCTTAGAGTTTTTCATACTAAACCTCTTCAGCACCTCTTCTATGTACATTCACTGTGAGAATCTTATCATTCTCTTAGATTATCCCTATAGACCCTTATACCAAGAATGTAGGAAGCTTTTTCTAGGTCTTTCATGACACATTCTTTTGACAACCATACTTTGATCGATGTTAGCATGGGAATATCATTCTCAATCAGGAGGATGTCATCCATGTACAATATGAGGAATGTGACAATGCTCTCACTGATCTTTTTATATGCACATGCTCTTCCTTATTTTTGATGAAATCAAACGTTTTGATCACATCATAAAAATGAGTGTTCCAACTTTGAGATATTTGCTTAAGTCCATATATGGATCTTTGTAGCTTGCAGACTTGATGATCACTATCACTGGATGTGAAATCTAAAGATTGCTCTATATAGATATCTTCCTTAAGATATCCATTTAGGAAGACAGTTTTCACATCCATCTACAAATTTCATAATTATGAAAAGCTACTATCGCAAGCAGAGTATGGACAGATTTTAGTATGGCCACAGGTGAAAAAGTTTCATGATAGTCAATGCCTTCACGTTGACTATAATATTTCGCGACCAACCTTGCTTTATAGGTCTCTACCTTACCATCTGACTCAATTTTTCTTTTATAAATCTATTAACACCCAATAGGTATAATACCTTCAAGTAGGCCTACTAAGAACCAAATCTAGTTAAAATGCATAGAGTCAATTTCTAACTTCATTGCTTCCATCTATTTCTCAGAGTCAATATCTATTATTGCCTCATCATAGGTCTTGGGATCATTCCTAATGTCCCTATCTCCCACAAGGAATGCTTTCTCTAAATCCTCTGTAAGAATACATAAGTATCTTTCAAGAGGACGGGAGACCCTACTTGATCTATGAGATGGAGGAGGTACCACATCTACTGACTTATAATTGGATTCAGATCCTTAGACTCGATGCTCTTCAGAGACTTTCTCTTCGAACTCAATCTTCCTCCCACTACCTCCATCTTGGATAAACTCTTTTTCTAAAATGACGGTATGACAGCTCATAATCATATTGTGATCCTCAGGAAGATAGAAATAGTATCCTATGATTTTTTTAGGATACCCTATGAAGCGAGTCCTAAAAGATCTAGCCTCTAACTTGTTCACCTACTGTCGCTTGACATGGACCAAACTTTCTCAAACTTGAGGTACCCAATGAAAGAATAATGCCTTACAAGCCAATCGCATTTGGGATGCAATCGAGTATTTTCTATAATTTATCTTCCAAATTCATGTAATTAACATTGTTATTTAATAAAATAAATTTTTCGATTTATTATATGCTGCATCTTATTATTATTTTTTAAGATTATAATGAACTCCATAGGTCTGGATAATGGTTTTAGGACCGTGATGAGATCACACCAGTGAGACCTAAATCTTTGATAGCCATGACCTAAAATATTCTCAGTCATTGATTCATTGAGTCAAGATCAATGATACCAGTAAGACTGGCATGTCCCACGTATGCTCAGTGATGAGGGTGGTTGATCTCACAAATATTTGTGTGGTGATACTAAGATAAAGATGTGAGTGCTCATTAGAGAATGGGTTCATTGAATAGACCTACGAAAGAATATCTGATGCAGTCTTATTTACATGTCAGCTAATTATTCTCTAGTAGGAGTTGTGTAAGTGATCCTTTGACCTTAGTCACTATGGTATCTTGTGTACATGAACCCATATTTTGATTCACTTTCTAACTTAGTTTTGTGATCTTTGTGTGGGGTGTTTTGGATGTGAAGAAGTGTGCATAGAGGTTGTGAGTGATCAATAAGGGATCAGTCACTCTTAATAAAGGGAGCGAACATCCTATGTGATCTCATAGGTTGATGATTCTGGAAGTCTTTGGCCAAAGTAAAATAATTATTGGAAAGAAGTTTCTAGCATATCATCAATTGAATCATCATCTTCTGATCTAGATATATTTAGATAAGTAATTGAGTTTGACATGATTCCATGCCCTCAACTCATCTGGAATGTTGTTTGACTGAAGGATTGAATTACACAGTAACTTACCACTAAAGGATATTTTAATAATTTCTATCAAATATATTTTTTTTGGATAGTCATGATATATTTCTAGATATTAATATTTATTTATGGACTCATTAGAATTAAAAAAAATAATTTAAGAATTAATTAGAAAGAGTCCTAGTTGATTGAGACTCTTGAGCTGATCTAATCTGATCGGATTAGGGTTAGATCAAGAGTCTGTGTCCACTGCTGGCTAGATTTGAAATCCAATGGGTCACACACTTTAAAATTTGATCTTAGTCTAATTTAATTAGAATTTAATATAAATCTTAGAGGTTAATTTGATATTCTAGCATATTGTATTAACTCAAGTTTCTAATTAGGTTAAGTTCAAAATATTTGAGCTAAACTAAACCTGTTGTCTTTGATCTAATTGGATTGGATCTATTTTAATAGGACTCTTATCCAACTTGAAAAAGTTTCAAGTGTGGAAGGAGACCTTCATGCCACTTAGGTTCCACACCAAAAATAAATTGCCATCCATCTTTTTTAGCATTGAGAAGCTGAAGAGTCCTTCTTCATGAAAACTCTTATCCATCTCCTCATTTTCCTCTGATTTCTTAATTATCACACATCAATTTTTAATAAAAAAATTATGAGACACAGAAGAAGAGGAGTCCTTCTGTATGAGGGCTCTTCTATGCCACTTAAAGCATTGGAGAATTAATTCTCTGTATGAAGAAGTGGAGTGCCAAGAGTTGGCGCCCCTTAGGGCTTCTTCAGTCTCTTCCTAATCTATTTATATAGGGCATCTCATATAGGTTGGGTGCTAGATTTTGGTTAAAAATTAGAGACTTTTGGCATGTGATAAGTGAGGAAAATTTTGAAAAAATTTTGAGAAAAAGACAAGAAAAAATTGGGAGAAAAAATAGAAAGAAGGGTGGTGAGAAAAATAGCAAATATTATGAACTTGTCCTATGGTTTGACTTTTTCACATATTGGAGCATAAAATCAAATCCTATATTGTGAGACTTTAGGAGAGAATTCTCTTGACATGATCTTAGTAGTACAATCGAAGGCAACTGGACTTTAGTGCGATCGTTCTTCGAGTTTGAAGCCAACAGTGTTCTTGTAAAGAAAAGACTGGGACAGCGCATCAGTTATGAAGGATCTTGACCAACTTTCATATGGATCACCATTGGAGGACTTCTATTTTGGAGTTCATAGAGATCACCTTCTTACCATACTACTCGTTTGAGAAAGTTTAAGATTTTATCTCTTTGCATGCTTGTTTTTGTTTTGTTCAATATCTACAAGGTGATTCTAGGGTTTGAATTTTGGTTTGACAGTTTTAATTGTTAAAGCTTTCAATATGCATATTTTAAAAATTTTTAAAATTTATATTCTATTACATGAATAGAATCTAATAGTAGTATCAGAGCCATCCTTGTTAGATTTGATCAAACAAGTGTAAAAATTATAATATAGAATTATTTTAGTTCATATTTTGCCAAAAAATATTGCATCAATTTCTAGCATCGATCTTAAAATCCAAAAATATTTTTGATTTTATTTGAACCATGGATTTAAATTTTAATTATTAAAATTTTGAATTTGTATAATATAAAATTTATTGATTCATGATTTCTTGATGCTTAAATTGATTTTTTGATTAAGGGTGTAATGCATGCCTAATTCAATTAGGGTTTGTTTTCAATATTGACTAAACTTATTATATGTTAAGTCATTTGTGCACCCTTATATGATTATTGTAATCATTTTTAGCATATTAATATAAATCATATTATAGCTTGAAAAGGCATGTTGAATTGCATAATTTGTATGTTATATTTTATGTAGTAGTTAGGATGTGCCGAGACCAGTTCAAAGACCCTCTATAAAAAATTATATTAAGTTATAGTTTCAGGAATTACTTACAAATCAAATATTAAATTCATTTGATCAATTGGCATCTAGATAAGTGTTAAAGATAATTTTCTAATTAAGTCTGTATGTTAGCTTGGCCAACTTTATTGGTGTCTAAGAAAAGCTACGGGGAGCCTCCCATCTACTGACTTGGTCAATTTGGTCTTATTGAGTTTCGGACTTAGATTAATTAGTGACATAGACACTACAAAGGTCTTATTTCATGCTTGATCAATAGAGTATGTCAAGATCCTAGTGAGCTTATTGTGCTATCCACAAGACTTACTATAGAAATTAATATAATGTTGACTAAGTGCATATTAATGCTTAGGTATAATTAAATAGTGTTGCTTTGTTGTGCTGTCCACAATGACAGTATTTTTAAGTATGACCATATGGGATTGAAGGGTTAACTTAACTAAAATACTATAATTTGTTATACTATCCACAAGACTATGAGTGATCTAGAGATAAGAGAGAAGAATGTTAAGAATTGTATGAAGTACAATTGGTAAAGAGTTACTTACTCTTGAACTCATGAATACTTGTTATGCTATCCACAAGGTGTTTATAAGGAATAGAGATCTCAACCCCACTTAGAAACATAAGGATATTTCTCATTTTTCATAGTTGAGAGCAATGAAATTTATTAAAATAATAGGAGACACAATTAGATAAAAGTTCTAATCTAGTTGTGCATGTCATCATGAGTTGTCCGCTCATATTGTGTTCTTGTTATTATGGATTAACTACATAAATGGCATCCTCACTGTCACTGCAAGGTATACTAGATGCTAATAAATTAATCGAACCAAACTATATGGATTGGTTAAGAAATTTGAGAATAATTCTCACACAGAAGAAAATCTCCTATATACTAGATTCACCTACACCCGATACAATCGAGGAAGATGCATCTGAGGAGGAAAGAGCCACATATAAGATGTGGAAGGATGACAGTGTGACTGTCAAGTGTATCATGCTTGCCTCGATGAACAATGAACTTCAAAGACAGCATGAGAACATGAAAGTTCCTTCTATACTCTTTAATCTAAAGGAGTTATATGGAGAACAAAGCCAAACTGCTAGATATGAGATATCTAAGCAATTATTCTGGGCTTGAATGACTGAAGGCACATCTGTGCAAACTTATGTTCTTAAGATGATTGATTTGATCACTCGTCTGGGATAATTGGATTTTATCATGGATGGTGAACTTAGCCAGGATTTGATCTTGCAGTCACTTCCCAATTCTTTCTCTTAGTTTGTCATTAACTACCATATGAACAAACTGAATATTAGTCTGTCTGAGCTACTGAATATGCTAAAAACAACAGAGAGCCATTTTAAAGATAAAAAGGCTCCAATTCTTCTTGTTGATAAGATCAATAAGAAGAAAGACAAGAAGAGTTCCAAGAAAAAGTTGAACCCTAAGGCTGGCATCTTCAAGAAAAAGGTAAAGGTCTCCGTCAAAGGTACTCGCTATCACTATGGCAAGGATGGGCACTGAAAGAGAAATTGCAAGCAATATCTTGCAATTGTGAAACATAAAGAAGCAAGTGTTGCTAAAGGTTTGTATATGATACAAACAAACTTATCATTAAGTACTTCAATTTTAGATTCTTGGGTATTGGATACCGTATGTGGCTCACACCTTTGTAAATCATTGTACAGTCTGTAGAAAATAAAGAGTCTGAATAAAGGTGACTTCGAGCTGTTCGACAATAGTAGAGAGTCCATTCAGCCAAAGCCATAGGAACCAAGATTTTGAAGGTCCCTTCAGATAAAGTTTTGGAACTGAAGATCTGTTATTATATTCCTAAAGTTGTTAGAAATATTATTTCTGTATCCTTATTATTAATACAAGATTTTGAAATAAAAACTAAGAATAATGGTTGTTCTATCTATTTTTCTAATAAATTTTATGAAAATATTTTTGTTGATAATGGTCTTCTATTTCTATCACTTAATGATAATGTACTTCATATTGATAATATGAAAAGAAAGAGAGAGGATGTGAATGTCACATACCTCTGGCACTGCCGATTTGGTCATATAAATTAGTCAAGAATTAACAAGTTATACAACGATAAATTCTTTGATTTTTATGATTTGAATTATATAAAACTTGTGAATCTTATCTCATAAGTAAAATGACCAAGACTCCATTTAATAGACATGGAGAAAGGGCGAGTGACATCTTGGATCTTGTATATACTGATATTTGTGGTCCAATATTGATTCAAATCAGAGGTGGATACTCTTACTTCATCATATTTACTAATGATATATTTAGGTTTGGATATGTGTATTTAATGAAATACAAATCCGAAGCCTTTGACAAATTTAAAGAGCATCAAAGAATGATTAAGAAACAAACTAGTAAAGCTCTTTGATCTAATCGAGAAAGAGAATATTTGACTAGTAAATTTTTTGATCATTAAAATAAAATGATATACTCTCTCAGTGGATACCTCCTTACACTCCATAATTAAATGGTATTGTAGAAAGGAGAAATCGTACTTTATTAGATATGGTGCGGTCCATGATGTGCTTCACAGATCTTTCAATCTCTTTTTGAAGATATGCTCTTGAGATGCAGCATATATTTTAAATAAAGTATCATCCAAGTCTGTCTCTAGCACTCCATATGAGATATGGAAAGAGAAGAGATCTAGTCTTAAATATCTTAAGATTTGGAGTTGTCCTGCTTATGTGAAAAATATTGATGGACATAAACTTAGTGCTAGATCGAAAAAATATAAATTTATGGATTATCTCAAGGAGAGTATAGGATACTATTTCTACCATCCTACTCAACAAAAAGTGTTTGTTGGTAAGCATGCCATATTCTTGGAGAAAGAGTTTATCGAAGAAAGGGGCAATGGGAGGTCTGTTGAACTTGAGGAAGTTTAAAACGTACAACCTATCCGAAATTCACAAATTGATTCTCAATCAAATGTGTCCATTGTTGAGGCACAGCCACTATACACACCTCCTCTCTGAAGGTCAAGTAGAGCATGTAATATACCACTCAGGTGTGGATTTATCATTGAGAATGACAACACATCCCACATCATTGAGAATGATGATCCCATGACCTATTCAGAAGCTATCATGAGTAGTGACTCTGACAAATAGCTCAATACTATGAAATCCAAAATACTCCATGTATACCAACCAAGTTTAGACTTTGATTGATGCGCCTGAGGGTGTGACCCCAATAGACTACAAATGGGTCTTCAAGAAGAAGATTGGAGCAGATGGCCAGGTAGAGACATATAAGGCCAGATTGGTGGCAAAAAAAATCAGACAAAAATAAGGTGTTGATTATGAAAAAATCTTTTTGCCTGTAGCCATGCTCCAGTCTATTTGGACTATGCTTACTATTGCTGCATACCATGACTATGAGATCTAATAGATGGATGTCAAGACTACTTTTCTCAATGAAAACCTTTAGGAAGAAGGCTATATGACTTCGTCAGAGGGATTTGTCTCTAATGGGAGAGCAAATCAAGCATGCAAGCTGAATAAATCTATTTATGAATTAAAGCAAGCATCGAGGAGCTGGAACATCCATTTTGATGAGATAGTTAAATCATTTGGCTTTATTAAAAATGTGGATGAATCTTGTGTATACAAAAAGACTAATGGGAGTGCTATTGTCTTCTTGATTTTGTATGTACATGACATACTACTCATTGGGAATGATATTCCTATGTTGCAATCGGTCAAGACATGGCTATCACAAAAGTTTTTCATGAAAGACTTGGGTGAAACATCCTATATACTTGGTATAAAGATCCATATGGATAGATCAAAAAGGATGCTTGGCTTATCCCTGTTTAGGTAGATAGACCTTGTGTTGAAGTGGTTCAATATGGAGGGAAATAAAAGAGGTTACTTGTCCATGGATCATGGCATACAACTCTCTAAGAAGATATCTCTTAAGATACCTGAAGAGAGAAATAGAATGAGTTCTATTCCTTATGCTTCAGCTGTAGGATCAATAATATATGCTATGCTATATACTAAGCCTGATGTAACCTATGCCTTGAGCATTGTAAGTAGATTTCAGGCTAATCCCAGGAAGAATCATTAGAAAGCTGTAAAAAATATACTCAAGTACTTGAGAAGAACTAGAGATGTTTTTCTCATATATGATGGATCTGATTTAAAACTGGAAGGTTATATTGACTCTAGTTTTTAATCTGATCTAGATGATAGCAAATCCATATCTGAGTATGTGTTCACCCTGTATGGTGGAGCAGTAAGTTGGAAGAGTTCCAAACAGCAAACTATTACTGACTCAATCATTGAGGTTGAGTACATTGCTGTTAGTGAGGCTGCTAAAGAGGCCGTCTGGATGAAGAAATTCATCTCAGAATTGGGTGTGGTTCCAGAGATTGAACAACCAATGCCCTTTTATTATGATGATACTAGGGCAGTTGCTCAAACCAAGAAATCAAGGTCTCATCATAAATTCAAGCACATTCTAAGACGGTTCCACTTTATTCAGAAGATAGTTGAAAGACGCAAGTAATCATGGAGCGAGTTGATACCAAGAACAATATAGTGGATCCGTTCACTGAGGCTTTGTCATTGCAGCAGTTTGACCACCTCCTTGATTGTATGGCAATCAAGTATAGAGGCAATTGGCTTTAATGCAAGTAGGAGATTGAAGAATAATACCCTACAAGCCCATCGCATATCGGATGCGATTGAGTGTTTTCTATAATTTATCTTCTAAACTCATGTAATTGACATTGTTATGTAATAAAATAGGCTTCTCGATTCATTATATGTTGTATCCTATTATTATTTTTTAAGATTATAATGAACTCCATAGGTCTGGATAATGATTTTAGGACCATGATGAGATCATACCAGTGAGATCAAAATTCTTGATAGTCATGACCTAAAATATTTTTAGTCATTGGTTCATTAAGTCAAAGATCAATGATACTGATAAGACTGGTATGTCCCATATATGCTCAGTGATGAGGGTAGTCAATCTCATAACCACTTGTATGGTGATACTAATACAAAGATATAGGTACTCATTAGAGAATGGATTTACTGAATAGACCTATGAGAGAATATCTGATGGAGTCTTATTTACATGTCAGCTGATTGTTCTCTAGTGGAAGTTATGTAAGTAATCTTTTGACCTGAGATCACCATGGTACCTTGTATACATGAATCCATATTTTGGTTCACTTCCTAACTTGGCTCTTTGATCCTTGTATGGAGTGTTCTGGATGTGGAGAATTATGCATGGAGGTTGTGAGTGATCAATAAGAGATTAGTCACTTCTAATAAGGGGAGCGAACATCCTATGTAATCTCATAGGTTGATGATTCTGGAAGTCTTTCGCCAAAGTAGGATAATTATTGAAAAAAAATTTCTAATGTATCATCAACTGAATCATCACCTTCTGATTGAGATATATTTAGATAAGTAATTAGGTTTGACATGATTTGATGCCCTCAGCTCATCTGGGATGTTGTTTGACTGAAGAATTGAATTATACAGTAACTTGCCACTGAAGGATATTTTGATAATTTCACCAAATACCATTTCTTTCAGATAGTCATGATACATTACTAGACGTCAATCTTGATTTATGGACTTGTTATAATTAAAAGAATTTAAATCAAGAATTAATTAGGAGGAGTCCTAATTGATTGGGACTCTTGAGCTGACCTAATCTGATCGGATTAGGATTAGGTCAAGAATCTGTATCCACTGCTAGCTAGATTTGAAATCAAATGGATCACACACTTTAAAATTTGATCTTAATCTAATTTAATTAGAATTTAATATAAATTTTAGGAGTTAATTTAATATACTAGCACATTGTGTTAACCCAACTTCCTAATTAAGTTAAGTTCAAAGTGTTTGAGCTAAACTAAATCTGTTGCCTCTGACCTGATTTGATTGGGTCTATTTTAATTGGACTCTTATCTAATTTGGAAGAGTTTCAAGTGTGGAAGGAGACCTTCATGCCACCTAGGTTCCAAATCAAAAATAAATTGCCGCCCACCCTTTTTAGCATTGAGAAGTGGAAGAGTCCTTCTTCATGAAGACTCTTATCCATCTCCTCATTTTTCTCCGATTTCTTAATTATCACATGCCAATTTTTAATAAGAAAATTATGGGGTGTAGAAGAGGAGGAGTCCTTCTGTGTGAAGGCTCTTCTGCATCACTTAAAGCATCGAAGAATTAATTCTCCACATAAAGAAGTGGAGCGCCAAGAGTTGGCGCCCCTTGGGGCTTCTTCATGTCTCTTCCTAATCTATTTATATGGGGTGTCCCATATGGGTTGGGTGCTAGATTTTGGTTAAAAATTAGAGGCTTTTGGCATGTGATAATGGGGAAAAATCTAAAAAAAAATTGAGAAAAAGATAAGAAAAAATTAGGAGGAAAAATAGAAAGAAGGATAGTGAGAAAAATAGCTAGTGTTGTGAGCTTATCCTAGGGTTTGATTTTTTCATGTATTGGAGCATAAAATGAAATCTTAGGTTGTAAGACTTCTAAAGAAAATTTTCTTGGCGTGATCCTAGTGGCAAAATTGAATACAACTAGACTTTGGTACAATCATTTTTCGAGTTCAAAGCTGATAGTATTCTTGTGAAGAAAAGATTGCGGCAACGCACCGGTTAGAAAGAATCTTGACCAACTTTCATATGGATCACCATTGGAGATCTTCTATTTTAGAGTCTCATAGAGATCACCTTCTTACCATACTACTCATTTGAGGAAGTATAAGATTCTATCTCTTTGCATGCTTGATTTTGTTTTGTTCAACATCTATAAGGTGATTCTAGGATTTGGGTTTCGGTTCGACGGTTTTAATTGTTAAAACTTTCGATATGTATGTTTTAAAAAATTTTTAAATTTATTTTTCATGACATGACCAATACCCAACATCCAAGAGTTGGCTTCTTACCATGTCATAACTCATATGATATGGTAGCAATGGATTTAGAGGGAACCCGATTCAAAAGATGAATTGCAGAAAGTAAAACATATCCCTAGAGAAATATAGGAAGACCTGTGAAGCTCATCATAGATCGGACCATATCTAATAGGGTCCGATTTCTCCTTTTGAATACTCTGTTGAGCTGAGGTGTCTCTGAAAGTGTCCATAATGAGATAGGTCTAAAATTTTTCACTAAGGTATTTTCCTCCAGGATCTGATCAAAGAACCTTTATGGGTTTTTCGGTTAGTTTTTCTACTTTATATCTGAACTCTATGAACTTTTCAAAGGCTTCAGACTTATGATGCATCAAATACATAAACCCATACTATGAATAATCATTGATAAAAGTTATGAAGTAGACATAGCCACTCCTAACTTGTACATCAAATAGACCACACACGTCAGTATGTACCAGGACTAATATCTCATTGGCCCTTTCCTCTTATCTCACAAAGGGCAGCTCAGCCATTTTTTCTTGAAGATAGGACTCACAAATCGGATAAGACTCGAAAGTCAATGGCATGAGAAGACCATCTTTCTCCAAATTATTGAGTATGTCTTCTCCAATGTGGCCTAACCTAAGGTGCCATAGATACTTTTGGCTAATTCTATCTCTAAGTCTCTTAGACTCTATGGTATTCATAGTTTGCTCGTTAATATTGACACTCGCATCCATATGCAAATGATAAGGACCATCAATCAAGAAAGCATGTGTAACAATTTTATTTTCAAAATAAATTAAACACATATCTTTATTAAAATAAAAATTATAGTTATTCTGTGCCAGCACAAATATGAAAATCAAATTTCTACTAGCTACAGCTACATAATAGCAGTCTTTCAAAATTAAACTAATCCCTAATGGTAATCGTAGAGGATAGATTCTGACGACTATAACAGCAACCCTTGCTCTATTACCAATCTGGAGAGTGATCTTGCCTTCTCTCAATCCTCTAACTTCTTCAAGATCCTGCATAGAAGTGCACAAATGAGCACTTAAATCAGAATCAAGAATTCAACTAGAAGAAGAGAAAACTATTATATTAGTTTCAATTACGAGCATATCAAATGTACCTTCAGAAGGCCCATCCTTCTTCCTATTCTTGACAGTCGCCAAGTAGGTTGGATAGTTTTTTCTCTAGTGGCCTTCGATATTGCAATAAAAATACTTTTTCTTGTCGTCAGCCTTCTATGGAACCTACTTCTTGGGCTTGGCTTCGTTCTTTTACTTCTTTGCAGGCTTCTTCTTCTTCTTGAAAGAAGACTTTCTCTTAGAGGAAGTCCACTCCATAGTCAGAACTGTACCCTTTAAACTTTTCAAGATGCCTTCAGTTGTTGCTAGCATGTTTAATAATTCGGATAAAGTACTATCAATCTTATTCATATGATAGTTCATGGTGAACTGTCTATACGAATCAGAAAGAGACTGGAGGATCAAATCCACTTGTAATTCTTTGTCCATGTTCATGTCGAGCTTTTGAAGCTCTTCGATGTCCTTGATCATTGTTAAACAATGATAATTGATGGACTGTCCATCATGTATTTTTGCTCTGAATAGTCTCCAGAAGACCTCAAAATGAACTATGTGACTTTGCTCACCGTACAACTCTTGCAAGTGAGTCAGCATCTCCTTGACAGTCCTCATGTCTTCATGCTATTGCTGAAGATCATTGGACATGAATGCTAAAAGTAACACTTCATCTTGTTGTCCTCATCCATCCACTTCTCAATTATGGCTTGTTGATCAGGGGATGGATGAGCTGGTAACACAAGCGCATCCTAATCAAGGACATGGGTTAGTTTTTCAGAACTGAGAATAATTCTCAAATTCTAGAGCCAGTCTTTGTAGTTTATTTTGGTCAACCTATTGATATCAAGGATACAAGCTAAGGGGTTGGCACGCAACATGGTTATTTGCAGAGAGAAAATTTCTAATTAAATATTTATACTTTGAAATGTTTGTTCTAGAGACTTTTAAAAATAAATAAAAGGCTCCTACTATTTCTTTGAATCTCTAACACTCCTTGGATGGAGAAATAAAAATCTACATATGATTGGTTTCAAGTAGATACTATGGTCTCACTGATCTATACACATCTTACCTAATAGTTATTGGTGAACATAGATCAATGAATGGACAACACTTTGTCCATTACTTTACTAAGCAAGATGCAGTTAGTTTGGTCTCTAAGTCCTGTAGCCTCATCTAATAGTTATTGACACATTTCTTAGTTAAGTCAGACCCATCATTCATCAGTGAGTGCAAAGCCATCATTAGGACCCTCACCTAATAGTTATTGAGTCCAACCCCATCTCTATCCTAGGGCATCAAATGTCAATAAAGTGATTGTACCTTCTTGATACAACCGAATTACTATAACCTGCCGAGAATGATCAACATCAGGAAGGTACCTGCATCTCTACAAGGATGGAAGACCTATAGACTTAATATTTAGTGAGAAGATTTAAGTTTAAGTCTCTTCTAAATTAGTAGATATAACATCTGACTGATCAAATTTAGATCAGCACATCCATATGTTTGACCAACCTAGTCGGTATGGGTAAACTCGAGTCAACAAGTGATCCTATACAAAACTGAATCTTCCAAAATGATCAAGTAAGTTAAGAGTGAGAGTCCCCCCATTGCTTTTCTGAGACACTAACAAATTAGCCAGGTCAAATAATGGAATCAATTAAATAACCATCATCTAGATACTTGCCTTAGACACCAAATTGATCGATTAAAATCGATCAAGTTAACCTATAGAAATGGGCCCGAACCACTGTGCCAAATTTGATCTTGAGTCAATCAATTCACATCAAAATATGAATCGATGTGACCAACTACAACTAAACTCGACTTTGAGCTCCTTTGATCTAATCCTAATCAACCATTGATTAGGTTCAATCAACTGCTTAAAATCGACAACGGATTCTAGCCTGATCTAATCAATTAATCCTAATTGTAGTTTGATCACTAGATCTAATTTGTTCAATCCATATCCAAATATAATAACATAATTTTTAAATTCTAAAAATAATTTTTAAATTAAGTTTTGTTATATATATTAGTGGCTTATGATCTTGAAACAGTTTCAGATCTAAACCTAATGTCACATATCACATATATGAAGTTTTAGATCTAAACTACAAACACATATCATATATATTAATTTTTAAATCAAAAATAAATTTATATATATCAAATATATGCATAATCAGATCTAAAATAATGATTAAAATATTTTTAAAATATTTTTCAAAAAATCAATTCACATCAAACTAGGACAACCTTTTCAATATAGGGGATCCGATGCGAATATTTAATCATTTTAATTTCAAATCTAAATATAAAATAAGATATATTATATATATCATTTTTTAAATCTAAAAGATTGATTTAAATATTTTAAAAATAGTTCTCAAAATCGATCAATCTTGTGCTAGGACAACCTTTTTAATATAGGGATAAACTCTATACTAGGACAACCTTATACCAATACAAGATCAAGTTTAAATCATCTAAACTTTTAGATCTAAGATAAAAATCAAATTATACATATCTTAAAAATTTGAGGCTGATACCAATGTTAGAAAATCAGATAGGATTACATGCATAGATTTTAAAATCTTTTTGAAGAGCGACAAAAATGAACTGAGTTAAACCTTTTAACCTCACATACAATAGATCTCATCTATTCCTACCTGAGCCCAGGAATAAAGATATGCATATAATCTAAAAATTAAAATAAAGATGAGATCAAATCTTAATATCTTTGTGTGGATTGAAATACACCGCTATCGATGATCTTTGATCCAAAGTTTTTTGAGCTGCCACGTGTCCGACCTCTACAGGTATCCATCGGGATCAATCTTGAATCTTTTTTCTTGTGGTAGATCCTTTTTCCTTAAATAGGATCTTAGTCTCTTTGAGTCTTGATCAACTTTTGATCTTGACTGCAATAACAACCCTTGAACTAAGCCATTTCTCCTCATTTCTTGATGTAGAAGAGACTCCTTTCAACTCAGGCATGTGGGATGATGGACGCTCAACCCTTGGGCATTGAAAAGAGAAGAGGGAGAGAGGATGAGGTGTAAAGAGGAGAGAGAGATCTAATTTTCAATTAATGAATTAATTCTAAAACCTTAGGAGACCATCTTTTATATAGAGACCTTATTTTGATTCCAAATCAAGATCCAATAATCTAAAAAGGCTAGTCCTTATCTCATAAATATTTTTATATTTTTAATCTAATTATTTTTTAAAAAAAGCAGACTTAATTAGAATGATCATCATCTCTTTTGGCGAGTAGATGAGGCATCCCACTCAAAATAGGCAGACTGAGTGGGCACCCCTAATCAAAAGGGGCAAGTAGTTGGAGTGTCAATCCTTGGCCCCTTCTAGGATTTTACACATAAGAGAGGGGGCATAGCCGCTCTCTCTCTCCTTCCATGCCAAGACAAGAGAGGGGGTGGGCCCCTCTCTCTTCCTCACACCACTCCAAGCATTTGGCACCCCTTGGACTTGCCAAAAGGGAGGGTTGCGCCTCCTCACTTCTTTCCAACAATTTCATGCTTCAAAAAGAATATCAAGAGAAAAAAGTAGATTAGTTTGCCAACTCATTGACATGATCCAATCTTCTTAGACTCATAAATAAGTATCCCACTAAATTAAAATCAAAATAAATTTAGATTAGGTTCAGGGCAATGGACTTGATTCAATCTTTATCTAATAAGGAATCAAAGTCCAGAGAAGAATTAAGTTTAACCATGTGCTAGCATGGTTCTCATAAATCCAATAAGATTTTACTAAATCTTAATCCAATTAGAACCTCATAAATCCAATTGGTTAATTCAAGATTAAATTTCTTAATATGTGACCACATAGATTCTATTCTATCTGGTAGTGAGCTATATTGTTATCTCCATCATAATATCATCAAAACTCTTTTCAATGAATTGAAATAATTTTAGTTCTATCCTTCGAGGATCATCGATCATCAAGATGATGTTCGATGAGTCCCACAATCCATTAGTGACATCTAGCAGTATGTAGTGGCAATCCTGTAGAATGAAAGTGTGAACCCTTAGGTGCAGTTATTGTTAGATGTGTGCCCTAGATGCCAGATCGACAGACACATTTCTGTACAGAACTAAGGGCAAATTTATAATTTTGACTATAAATAAATAAAAGGGTTATTCTTCTATCACATTGTGTACATTGTATCTGTGATACATCCTTTGAGTTAGTAAGAATGTAAATTCATATTTTTAAGAGTTGAAAATTTAAGGCATGAATTTACATAACTAACTCATAAACTGCTCCTGACCATAGGATCATCATGAGGATGGTGATCGATCCGAAAGGTTGGTATACAATCGCTTTCTTAGGGTAGATGAGTCTTGAGTCTACGGTGTGGAGACATCAGAGCAAGAGTACAGGTATTCGTTGAGAATGAGAGTACTGAGCATGACCACCTCGAGCCGTCATAAAGAAGTCTACCTTCTCGTCGATGACTAGCTCGATGCTGCAGTTGTGTGTCTAGTTCTTTGACCTGAGGTGCATCGATGGTTTATTTTGAGTGTGTTATAGTTTGACTATACCATAACTCGATCTCCTAACCATTCAGAACCCTGAGGTGTATGTTGGTTGTAGTATATCCATTGTAGGAACCAGACACACCAAGATGGGATCTATCAACCTCGGTAGATGAGAGGAGTAGTCCTATGATGATTGAAAGATCGAGTCCTTAAGCCCATGGCCATGGCAGAGTAAAATAATAAAAAAAAGTTTTTCATTGGGTTTCACATCAGACTCAGATCGATCGATTGATTCATATGACTGATGTTGGGTTTGACGAGTTCACCTTAACCCTAATTCAGTCGGGACTCATGATAGAGGAACTCAATCACACAGGTAGCTACACCAAGAGGTTCGTCTTCAGTTCTGATGGATTACCACCATATACTGCTAGGTGTCACTAGTGGATTTTGGGAGCAATTAGAATGATTTTGATAATCGATCATTCTAATTGTCTGAATCAGAAGAGTTCTGGTCCATCGAAAGGAGTTTCGATGATGTCGATGATGAGATCACGACATGTCTCATTACCATACAGAATTGAACCTAACTGGGTCACACAAATAAGGGTTAGGGTCTGGATGTCATCAATTGGACTACCCCAATTGATTTGGATAAGATCCAATTAGGTTCAAGGAAATCGTGTTAGCACTTGATTGAGCCTAACTTTCTCCTCGTGTAATCTTTTCTGACTCTACTGAGCCAAATGTGATCTGACTCATCCAGAGAATATTGAGAAAGTTTTTCTCAATTAATTGAAGTTTGTCTAGCTTAGAAAAAGCTTGTTTTAATTCATGAGATGAATTTAAGACAACACCTGCTAATTTCTAGCAGCTGCCAATTTTATTTTAGGACATCTATCAAAAGTTGACATATGGGTCTTAAACTGAAGAGGATTCATTGGAGAATTTTTGTGAAGTGTTCACATATCCAAACTACTTCTAATTGGGTGCCATAATCAGATTATGGCATGAGCTCAATTGGATTTAAGTGGGCGCCCCAAATGGATAAGAACCAAAGAGTCCTGATAAACTTGGACTCTTTGGCGCCACCTTATTTGTGCTTATCCAATGTTGGTGCCAACATAAGAGAGAGCATGGGGATTCTTATCTTATGTGATCAAATGACATCACTCCACCAATCAAAATTTTTCTAGAATTTATTGGAATTTTTTGATTGGTCGAATGATGTGGCACTGTGCAACATACAGGATCTATATAAACCCTGTTGCACCTAGGGTTTCAAGATAGAACTTATTTTATGCAAAAATCCTATTAGCTGCTATCCCCTCCCCTCTTCTCTACATCCTCCCTGCTCTCCTTTCTCCCCTCTTCACGTCCAAGAAGTTGGACATTCATCTGGCAAAGGTACAAGGTGTGGTGACGCCTGGAACAGAAGGCTGCAGGACATCTTCGACAGGCTGCTGCTCCAACTTCAGAAGGAGTTCTGAAGTACTTCCAAATCAGATATTGATCTGATTTTTGGAGTGTAGAATCATGAGGAGAAGACATTCCAGACCCTACCTAAGTAGATACTAGTAGAGGCAAGGCACTTGCGTAGCTACATCAGAACCTCAGGCAGTGCTGCGATCATATACAGGGTAATTAGATTACCCTTGAGGTATGTCTATATTTCTCATACTTTTAAATTTAATTTTAGATTTTAAATATTTGATAATAAAATTAAATCTAATAAACATTATATTTAAAATATCATAGGATAAAAAAATTTTAATTTATTCCGCCTCAGATTTGATGAAATCTGGAAGATCCCACACAGGAAAAAGGCGGTTTACCCTTCAATTGGTATCAGAGCCAGGTTGTTGGCTCTATTTCAGATCTATTTTAGATCTAATTTTAATTTTAATTTATTTAATATTAAATAATTTCAGATGTCACATCAGATATGATAGGATCTAAAATCAAAATATTTAAAATTAAATCTAAGAAGATCTAACATGCATGAGATGCATAACTAGACTAGGATTAATTGAATCCATGAATAGTCTTAAGTTTTATATTTTAATGAGATTAAAATATAAATTAAATATAATTTATTCTTTATTTTTTTAATATTATAATTGTTATAATTAGATCAAAAAATAAAAAATAAAATTTTAATTATTTCATAAAATTGATCTGTTGCATGCCTAGACTAGTTGTAGAATTGTTCTAGTAACTTGTCTAGAATAGTTTTATTTTGAATAGTTCAATTTAAATTCTTTTTTTAGATATTATATATGATGTATCAGATCTGAAAGTATGTTAATTAGATTAATTTTTGATACATGAGATGTATGCAAAGCATGTATTAGTTAGATCTTAAATTGTATATGTGATATGTTAATTTAGATCTAACTAGTTTTGTAGTTAAATTTATATTTCTGATTAAGGTGTTCCTCATGGTCGTCCGATCATAAGAACAAAGTAAGATTTTAAAACCCTCTCTTCTCATTCGATGGGGTGTTCATATGACGTGTAGGGGTGCTGTGCGTTCATCCTTAATCAGAAATCAAAACTTACTTTTCTGTAAAACCCTAGATCCTGAAATCTTAGGATTTATTTTACATGCTTTATTTATGAACCCAAACTTAATTAATGTATTGAGCTTATGAAATTAAGTTAGGTCTAAAATTGAGAATTTCAGATCTAAGATATTTTTATAAGATTGGGTTCGGACTTGGGTAGCTCAATTAGGTCTAGCGGTTGATCAAACCGAATCAAGAGTTGGTTAGGTGGGATCATGAAAGCTAATAATTGACCAGCCTAATAGGATTAAGTCTGGGTCAAGGTCGAATCACATTTAGATGTGACTCGATCAAGTTAAGACCTAATTTGGCTCAGTGGTTAGAGCCTGGATTGTAGACTAACTCAATTAGTTCTGGTTCGACAATTTAGTGTCTAAGATAAGTTGGGCAGATGCGACCGACTGGTTTTTAATTGGGAGCTACTCGACTCGAATGCATTCTTGTCGAGTTAATGGCATATCCCTCCCACCGATCTCACTTACCTGGTCATATGTGTCGATCCAGTTCTGATTTGAGGTGGCTAACAATTCGAGTTGACCCATGCCACTAGGTTAGTCATAATTGCTCTGACTATGTCAAGTCAAGTTTAATGAGACCTAAATCAAATCTCCCTAAGAAAATATTAAGTCTAGGTCTTCCACCATTATGGATGTGCAGGCCCTTCCCGGGGTTGATTGTTCTCGGCTGGTTACAGTGGCTCAGTTGCACCGGAAAGATGCAACCATGTCCATTAGGCATTGGATGCTATGGATTAGAGGATGGATTGGGCTCAATATTCTGGATACGGTGAGGGACCCAATTAGGAATCTAGTTCGTGCAAATGATGGGTTTGGCTTAACTAAGGATTGGAGCAATATCTCGGATACGGTGAGCTTCATGAATTAGAGATCAAGTTTTGGGTGCACCATGATTAGAGAATCATTGGACAAGAGTTGTCCACTCATCAATTGACCCATCACCAATAACGTTAGGTGAGGTGATGAGCCAGTCGGTGAGACTGCACCACCCACTAGAAATCATTAATCATGGAGATTTTCACATCTCTACCAAGGGAGTGTAGGGATCTGAGAAAATAGTGAGAGCCTAATTTGTTTAAAAATAAAAATCCTAAACAAATTGGTTGAGTCTGATTACAAAATCTAACTAGAAACTTTTGACTCTCTACAGGAAATATGTCTGGCTCAAACCCCCTGACCAAAATTTTAGACACTCATAGACTGACTGGACCAAATTTTAAGGACTGGTTGAGAAACTACAGAATTATTTTGGGTTTCAAAAAATTGACTCATATCTTGGACCAGGACCCATCTGCCATGCCAGTACGTCCGACTGCTGAACAGAGAGCGTCTTTGGAAAAATAGACGGATGATGATAACAAAGCCAGGTACTACATGTTGGGTGCAATGTCTGATGATTTGCAGCTCCAACATGAAAATATTTTGACTACCCGCCAAATGTTGGCTCACCTACAAGAGTTGTTTGGTGAACAGAGTCACACGGCTAAGTATCAAGTCTGTCAAAGACTTTTTAAGGCCAAGATGCGTGATAGGCAGTCAGTCCAAGATCATTGTTTCACAATGATCAAGGATCTTGAGGAGCTTGAGAAGCTCGGTATCATCTTAGACAAGGATTTTCAGATTGATGTGATCCTTCAGTCCTTGTCCGATGCATATGGTCAGTTCATCATGAACTTCCATATGCATAAGATGCAATGTACCTTGATCGAGTTAATGAATATGTTGGTTACAACTGAGCTTTCAATGAAAGGTTCAAAAGGCTCAGTTTTTACTGTGGAGCGGACTTCTTCCAAGAGAAAGTCTTTTGAAAAGAAAAAGAAGTCCATGAAGAAGCAAAAGGTGGATGGCAAGAACAAGAAGACAGGACCGAAGAAGAAGGCTTCTGAAAAGGAAAAGTGTTTCCACTGTCAGTCAGAAGGCCATTAGAAGCAGAACTATCCTCAGTCCCTGGCCACCCTGAAGAACAAGAAGGATGGTCCTTCTGGAGGTATACTCATTATCGAATCTAATCTTACGATTTCTTCTGCATCTAGTTGGGTGCTTGACTCTGGTTTTAGTGCTCATTTGTGCACTTCTATACAGGATCTTAAGGAGAGCAGGAGGCTGAGGGATGGGGAGATGATCCTACATGTCGGGAATAGAGTAAGAGTTGCTGCTGTGGCCATAGAAACCTACCCTCTGTGATTACTGTTAGGATTAGATTTAGTTTTAAGAGACTGTTATTATGTGCCTGCAGCAAGCAGCAATTTGATTTCTGTTTCATGTTTAGCACAAGAAGGCTATGTGATTAGCTTTCATAAGGACCATTGTAACATATTTTATGAAAATAATAAAGTTACAAATAATTTTATTATTAATGGTCTCTATCAGTTACATGTTGATGTATCTGTTTTTAATATTGAGCAAAATGTGAATGCCATAGGAATTAAAAGGCCTAGAGATAGTCTAAATGATAAGTATCTGTGGCACCTAAGGCAAGGTCATATAGCGGAAGACAGGGTTAACAAATTGGAGAAATTCGGGCTACTGAGTCCGATGACTTCCGAGTCATATCTAGTTTGTGAATCATGCTTTCAAGGCAAAATGATCAAGCTCCCTTTTGTGGGACATGGGGAAAGGGCCACAGACCTACTTGCCCTAGCACATACGGATGTATGCGGCCTATTTGATGTGCCGACTAGAGGCAACTTTATCTACTTCATTACCTTTATCGATGATATGTCTAGGTACAGGTATGTGTTTCTAATGAAACACAAGTCTGAAGCCTTTGAAAGGTTCAAAGAATTCAGATATGAGGTAGAGAAACAAACAGGAAAGCCTATTAAGGTTCTTCGATCAGATCGAGGAGGTGAATACCTTAGTCGAAAATTTCTAGACTATCTTAAGGATAATGGTATAGTCTCTCAATGGACTCCACCTGGAACGCCTCAACTCAACAGGATTTCAGAACGGAGAAACCAGACCCTATTAGATATGATTCATTCTATGATGAGCTTCACAGACCTCCCAGAATTTCTTTGAGGATATTGTCTCATGACAGTAATTTATGTATTGAATAGGGTTCCCTCTAAAATCATTCTTACCACACCGTATGAGATATGGCATGGTAAGAAGCCAAGTCTGAATCATCTCAGAATTTGGGGTTGTCCGGCTCATGTCAAAAGACAGCAAACGGACAAGTTAGAGTTCAGATCTTTTAGAGCTCAGTTCATAGGATATTCTAAAGAGTCATTAGGATATTATTTTTATATTTCGAAAGATCACAATGTGATTGTGAGTCAAAATACTATTTTTCTTAAAAAATAGTTTATTCAAGATGGTGGCATCGGAAGAATAATTAAGCTCAAGGAGAATGTCTCCCAAGAGCAACGAGCTAAAGAACCTGAGGAACCTAATCAATCAGAACCAGTCCTAACACAACCTCTTCCACCTCGTAGATCGACTAGGATTTTCCATCCTCCTGAAAGGTACTTAGGTACCATACAAGAGGATGTAGAGGAAATGTTCCTCACGGGAAATGGGGTTCATGGTGATGATCCCAAGACCTATGATGAGGTGATATCAGATATCGACTCTGAGAAATGATTAGAGGCAAGGAGATCAGAAATTGACTCGATGTACTCAAACCAAGTCTGGACCTTGGTAGATCCACCTGAAGGTATTGTACCTATTGGGTGTAAATGGATCTTCAAGAGAAAGATAGGTACAGATGGAAATGTGGAGACATTCAAGGCTAGGCTCGTAGCGAAAGGTTATAGTCAGCGCGAAGGCATTGACTATCAGGATACCTTCTCGCCTGTAGTCATGCTAAAATTCATCCGCACATTGCTTGCTGTTGCAACCTATTTCGATTATGAAATATGGCAGATGGATGTGAAAACGGCGTTCTTAAATGGATATCTTAAGCGTGACCACCTCGAGCAGTCATAAAAAAATCTACCTTCTCGTCGATGACTAGCTCGATGCTGTAGTTGTGTGTCTAGTTCTTTGACCTGAGGTGCATCGACGGTTCACCTTGAGTGTGTTATAGTTTGACTACACCATAACTCGATCTTCTAGCTATTCAGAATCTTGAGGTGTATGTTGGCTGTAGCATATCCATTGTAGGAACCAGATCGTACCAAGATGGGATCTATCAACCTCGATAGATGAGAGGAGTAGTCCTATGATGATCGAAAGATCGAGTCCTTAAGCCCATGGCCATGGCAGAGTGAAATAATGGAAAAGAGTTTTTCATTGGATTTCACATCGGACTCGGATCGATTGATTGATTCATATGACTGATGTTGGGTTTGACGAGTTCACCTTAACCCTAATTCAGTAGGGACTCATGATAGAAGAACTCAATCACACAGGTAGCTGCATCAAAAGGTTCATCTTCAATTCTGATGGGTTACCACCATATACTGCTAGGTGTCACTGATAGATTTTGGGAGCAATTAGAATGATTTTGATGATCGATCATTCTAATTGTCTGAATCAGAAGAGTTCTGATCCATCGAAAGGAGTTTCGATGATGTCGATGATGAGATCATGACATGTCCTATTACCATACAGAATTGAACCTAACTGGGTCACACAAACAAGGGTTAGGGTCTGGATGTCATCAATTGGGCTACCCCAATTGATTTGGATAAGTCCAATTAGGTTCAAGAAAATCGTGCTAGCACTCGATTGAGCCTAACTTTCTCCTCGTGTAATTTTTTCTGACTCTACTGAGCCAAATGTGATCTGGCTCATCCAGAAAACCTTGAAAAGGTTTCTTTCAGTCTAATTGAAGCTTGTCCAGCTCAGAAAAGGTTTGTCTTAATTCATGAGATGAATTTAAGACAACACCTACTAATTTCTAGAACCTGCCAATTTCATTTTAGGATATCTGTCAAAAGTTGACATATGGGTCTTAAACTAAAGAGGATTCATCGGAGGATTTTTGTGAAGTGTTCACATGTCCAAACCACTTCTAATTGGACACCATAATCAGATTATAGCATGAGCTCAATTAGATTTAAGTGGGCGCCCCAAATGGATAAGAACCAAAGAGTCCTGATAAACTTGGACTCTTTGGCGCCACCTTATTTGTGCTTATCCAATGTTAGCACCAACATAGGAGAGAGCATGGGGATTCTTATCTGATATGATCAGATGACATCACTCCACTAATCAAAATTTTTTCAAAATTTATTGAAATTTTTTGATTGGTCGAATGATGTGGCACTGCGCAGCATACAGGATCTATATAAACCCTGCTGCACCTAGGGTTTCGAGATAGAACTTATTTTATGCAAAAAACCCATTATCTGCCACCCCCTCTCCTCTTCTCCATATCCTCCCTGCTTTCCTTTCTCTCTCCTCTTCACATCCAAGAAGTTGGATGTTCATCTGACAAAGGTACAAGGCGTGGTGATGCCTGGAACAGAAGGCTGCAGGACATCTTCGATAGGCTACTGCTCCAACTTCAGAAGGAGTTCTGAAGTACTTCCAAATTAGATATTGATCTGATTTTTGGAGCGTAGAGTTATAAGGAGAAGACATTCTAGATCCTACCTGAGTGGATATTGGTAGAGGCCAGGCACTTGCGTGGCTACATCAGAACCTCAGGCAGTGCTGCGATCATCTACAGGGTAATTAGATTACCCTTGAGGTATGTCTATATTTCTCATACTTTTAGATTTAATTTTAGATTTTAAATATCAGATAATAAAATCAGATCTAATAGACATTAAATCTGAAATAGCATAGGATAAAAAAAATTTAATTTATTCTGCCCCAGATTTGATGAAATCTGGATGATCCTACACAAGAAAAAGGTGGTTTTCCCTTCAGTTATAGTATGATTCAATCCTTCTATCATGAGTCCCAACTTGACAGAGGTCCTGGAGAACTCGTCAGAATCCATCTTCAATCATATGCTAGATTGGCTTGACTCAAGTTCATTTATTAATCTCATGAAATTTTTTTTTCAGTATTCACACTTGCTTTGGCCAAAGACTTTCTGAACTCAGTCTCGTAAATTGCATAGGACTTCTTCTTTTCTATCAAAGTTGATAAATTCTATCTAGGTGCATCCTACTTCTAACAGCAAACCTAAATCTACTGTAGCCAACATACATAGCAAGGGTCCGAATGGCTAGGGATCAAGAGAACATGCAGTCAAACTTAGTAACCTCACTGCAAATAGTCGATGACACTGCAGGTCTAAGGACCACTCACATCACTGCAGCATCGAGATAACCACTGATGAGTGAGTAGACATCCAAGTAGTTTTTCATGTTGGCCACGCTCAGTACAAGTTATTCTCTAACAAACATCGACACTTTCACCCCAGTATCCCTACACTGCAGATCCGAGACTCATCTATCCATAAGATAAATGAACTGTGCATTGATCTTGGATGGATTGATCACTATCCTCCATGACGATCTTTTAATCAGAAGCATTTAGAAACTAACCTTTAATTAATGTATGTCTCAAATTCTCAACACCTTAAGAATATAGAAAAATCATCTTTGTTAATTTCTAAGATAAATCATAGATGCATAAACATGATTGGAATGAAAAATCCTTTATTAATAATAAAAGTATTACAAGTATAAAATTAAGTCCTGAAATTACAAAATGTGTCAGCCAACAATTGACTTCTAGGGCACATATCTAACATAAATGATTACATATCTAACTTTCATGCCAAAGTATAACTTCCATCACTTTCATGAGATGTAACGTAATAGAAATTCAGTTTTTCTTTCAAATTAAACCATTTCTTAATAAAATAGAAGAAAATAACCCAGGTTAGATGGAAATTCACTCACCTCCAACTGATGAGCTATTGCACTACCTTGCTGATTGGCTCAGTCAAGATGCTCTTTGAATTCTCTTTTCTTTTCCTATCAAATTGATACATGCTGGTTATTACCATGCTAACATGATACATGAGTGCATGAATGCATCCTTTAGTTGTTAGATTTGGTTTCTATCTTTTCCAACTCATACTTTCATTCTATACCACTTGGCTTTATTTAGGATTAGCTAAACCACTAACATAATTCAAGAATTCCTAATAATTCCATCTACTTTTATCTTATTAGGGTTAACTAATTCTCAAAATAAACTCAAAGGTTTCAGCTATTCACTCTATGTTTCACTTCATAGCTCATTACAAGTTCAGCCCACCTAATTTCCACCTATTTGCTGAAATACCTCCAGAAAAATTCATAATTCAGTCTTAATTTCAGTAATTCGATCCTTGTTTCACTTTTCTAATTCATTCTCAGTTCAACTAACACAAATTCTAACTCACTTAATCAAATAATTTAGGCTGGTTTTAAAGAAATAGGTAGCAACTCATTGGTTTCAGCTTAAGGATCAAAATTTCATGATTTAAATCATCCCAAACACCAAGTTCTAACAAGAATCTTTCCAACTTTAGTTGAGAACTAGTTTTAGGGATCAAAGTTCTTACCTCCAACAACTGATTTGCTACTATTATCCAGCCAGGTTTCCTTCTTCCTTCAAAACAATAAGCTTTCACTTCTTCTAAGCAATTCCCACTAGAATTGTTACGAAATATGTCCTAAAGCCAATCGTTTAGACGATTGTACTCTTTATAATTGTATATGAATTATAAGAATAAAAGATATTTGAGTATCTTCATCACAAGGTATACATCTTCCTTATTAGAACTCTTGTGTTGTGATAAAGTCCTTAGAACTATATGACAATCAATAAAGAAAAATTTATCGAATAGTTCTTAAACATGTTCGTGATCAAATGATACATCATTAAAGAATGATGATGTTTATCGAGTGTAGATCGTTATGTGCCATACAGGTTGGTTGTCCTCATAACCAAGGAGTATGGAGACACTGGTATGATACATGGGTGAGATATAGGAGTACATCATCAATGAATAAGTGACTCACCTATGAAGCCCTCTATTATCAAGAGCAGCACATGAAGTGTATGGGCATAAGTGTCCCTCAGACCTGAGATCAATATAGTGACTTGCAAGCAACTCACTGTGCTTTAGTGCTAGACTACCTACATTTCTAATGCAGTGACGGAAGGCTACTAGGTACAGTCAAGTACTTGCAAAATCTATGTGTGGATTAAGATGGGATTGATCCCTCCGTATTATAGAAGATAATTTATCACTGTATTTTAATTTAGTAAATTCTGAGTCTGGATAATCCATGTGATGGACGTAAAAGGTTGAAATACAATATGGATGACTCATTCAGAATTGATAGTTAAATTCTAGATCATTCTCGAGCATTTAAGGTCAAAGAGATGAATTATGCGATAACCATATGCATAGGTTCTTGAATATTATCTTACATATATTTGATCTATTCCAATATCGAAAACCATTACTAGATGGTAACTTTGATTTATACAAAAAATTATTCCTGTACTATCAGCTTAGTGTTCAAATCTATGGAGTCACGCACAAAATCAAATAACATACGAAAGAATTGACCCAAGTGTATGAGTTCAATTTGAAAGTACTTGACTTGATTGAATAAATAGATTAGCTTAATTAAGAATTAAGTTAAAGATCATATAGGATTAAACAAGTTGACTATGTCTAAATAGCACTAGACATGAGGTTCAAGTTTAACTTCGAGGATGATAATGATCTGATCTACGATTCAAGAGATTTATGAGAGTTTAAATTTATATATTAATTAATTTTTAATTAAATTTTATTTAATTAAAAATTAATAAGATTAAAAATTTAAGTTAGATTTAGATCAGAATCCTAATTAGATTAGGAATAATAGGCTCTCTGAATCTAATTTGAGTCAAATCGAAGCCCATTTGGTTAAGAACTAAAGAGTCCATAAAACCTGAAACTCTCTCTCATAAAATAGCTGACTAATAGGAAGGGAGGCGCTAATATTTTCCACCCAGAAGAGGGTGAGCATGAAAGGTGTTTGCGTGAAGTATTATGGGCGCTCTCCTTTCTAATTTAGGACTCCACTTTGGATAAGATTTGGATACCTAATTAGTTAGGTCTTTGGATCAATTTTAGGATACCACATCTATTTAAGAGGGACCACATAACCACCGATAGTATGGTATTTTTTGTGCGGCAAAAAGAAAAGAAAATCACCGATGAGAAGAGTGGTGTGCGCAACACAAAAGGAGTTCTTTCTTACCATGAGTTCTCTTGGGTGCTCCTCTTTCGGGCGTGAGGACTCCTTTTCATGTGTCCCTAAGAAGAGAAAATCAGATCTCCTCCCACTCCATATTTCCTTCTGAAGATTGATGAAAAGAAGATCACCCCTTTTTTCTATGAAGCTTGGTGTGCGTGTGAAGTAAAGGGCCTATGCTTTCAGTCCTCGTGAGATATCAGATTCAAACAACCTTTGAAGATTTGATCCCTATTCTACTATGATCAAGATAATCCATAATTGTTATGTAAGCTTTTCAATAGATAAATTTTCAAAACACACCCTGATAATCCGATCAGATCGAAGAATTTTCCTTCAAATGGTATCAAAGCAGGATTAATACATGCTATGCATAGTGAATTTTTTTTTAATATTTTTATATGAGATATTTTATCAAATTTTTATGTAGGACATTACATCTGATTTATGCCTATTAATTAAAAATTATTTGATCAGATTTTGATCTGATTTCAAGAACAAAATCAATAGTTGATTGAAATTAGTTGTAAATCTATTATAATAGAATTTTTTGATGCAGATTTTTACTAAAATAACAACCAAATTAAAATCTATTTTAAATCTATTTTAATAAAAATTTTATAATATTTTTTTAGGTTAGAAGTTAGACTTAATCAAGATCTAAATTAAATATATTTTGATGGATTTTAAGATCTGATTTTAAGTAAAATTCTGCACAACGCAAAATCAGATCTAATCAAAAATTTTATTTCTTTACATTTATGTGTGTATTTGAATTATTTTTCAATGAGATTCTAGATTTGAATTAAATATTTTATATGCTATATAAAAGTAGATTCAAATTTGAAATTTATATAAAATTTATCTAAAATTAATCTGATGCATTGATCTAATTAGATTAGATAAATAATATGAACGATATGATTATGTTCATATTAATGCATGCCTATTTTGATTATTGCATATGTAGATGTAATTAATTTTTGAAATTAGATTTTAGATCTTAATAACTCAATACTCGAATTGAGATGATCACCAGACTATCCGATCATAAGAGGAAGAAGGAATTAAGTCCCTCTCTTGCCCATTCAATAGGTTCTCTTATATCATGTAGGGATGTCATTGTGATCAAATTTCATGAAGAAGAATAGTAAAAAAAATTTTAAAATTATTTTGATCATAAATATATTTAGATTAGATCTAAAATAATTTATAATTTATTATAATTTTAATAAAATTAATTTAGATATGGAAATTGATTTTAAGATCTGAATTGTAGGTTGCATATGATATAATCGGTATTAATTTAAAAGTAATCATGATATATGTGATGTATATATGATATTTAGATCAGATTTATACATATTTAATTATTAAATAGAGATATAAAATTAGATTTTAGAATCTAAAAATTTATATGGTACATGATGTATGTTTCACTTGAAATCCTAGTAGAATAGTTCTACAAACTGAAACACATGGTTCACATACTTAATTTAGAATTAAGTGATTTAGATTTGAGAATTGAAGATGTTAAGATGCCTCATAAAATGATGGGTCATGAGTTAGCATGAATCATGTCTTCTAACTGGGTTAAACCTAGGGTTAGAAATAAATATAGACTAATTAAAAAAATTGATTAAATCTAATCATAATTGAATTAGATTAGATCAATATTTTTCTAGATCAATCTTAATAGTTGTAGCTTAATCAAGTCCATATTTTTGACCATACCAAATGGACCAGATCATGGCTCAATGGTTTAGTCCAAGTTCTTTGGTTGATCGAACTAAAACTGATCGACCAATTGGTGTCTAAGATAAGTTTGGCAATATTGTTTGGCAATATGATCAGTGGTTTTTAATTGGCAGTTCACTTATCTGGTCATTTCGATGGTGTCTAAGGCAAGTCGAGGCAGATCCTTCCATCGATCTTACTTATCTGATCAATACGATAGATTATATTTTAATTAGATCACTAATTGATTCGAGCTGACCCATACTATTAAGGTAAATCAGTGTGACTGATTTAGGTGTCTCTTGATCAGACTTGTCTCTAGTCTCATTCAATGACTTGGTGAAGTTAGTGGGAAGACTTTTGACTGTTGGTCTATCTCTTCTCTCATTCTCATAGTATTAAATCTATTCGACTGATTTAGATGTCCTTGGACCAGCTTGTCTCTAGTCCTCTTCATGACTTGGTGAAGTCAGTGGAAGGATTTAGACTCACCAGTCTAATGGACCAGCTTGCTAGTCTTTTTCGTGACTTGGTGAAGTCAGTGGGAGGACTTAAGACTTGCTGGTTAATTACTTCTTAAATCATTAAATCAAATCTTCTAAATTATTAGGACCTTAAAATGAGCTAGTTATGGGAATAACTAGATCATAGTCTCCCATTAAGTTGGGTGATAATAAGTCCATTAGTCTAATAATCATCGAAGACCTAAAGGCCTAATGTTTATTTGCTATTAAAATCATCATTCATAATATGATGACTTAGTCGAGTCTCCCTGATGGATGGTCAGGTAAGCCAGCCAAAGTCAGGCCTGATCATTCAATAGTTAGATTTTTGAGTTTAGTCATATTAATGATTGGACCTAAACAGGACTTGTAGAGATAGCCAAAGCCAACTGAAAAGTAATCTAGGGCAAAATCAATTAGTAGAAGTTGTTTGGAGAAATAATTGGTTAAGAATCTACCTATAGATGCATATCGGTGGGTCGGTCAAAATCAGGCTTGTGTAAATCTGTGTGGATTCTAGTATTTGTTAAAAAATTAAGATAATTCTTTGAATTGGAGGTAGAGGCTACCAACTCATATAAAATAGTGGAAGAACCTTTAGACTAAAGTCTAAGTCTTTTGGATTAAATAATTTATATACTAATAGGTCTTTTATTTTCCTTTCATTGATGGCTAGTAGTTTATCGCTTCGCTCACTATTGGATAGTGACAAGTTTATGAGACTCAATTTTGATAATTGGTATCAAAAGTTGAGAATAGTTCTCGAGCATGAGAGGATCCTATATGTGATTACAGATCCAACACCTGAAATACTAGCTCCCAATGCTGATGCGATGGTTAAAGACACTTATCAAAAGTAGCTCAATGACTGTATGATAGTATGTTGCATAATGAGGATTGCTATGAGTGATAAATTTAGTTGTAAATTCGATGATGCTCGACCAAAAGAGATACTTCAAATATTGAACAAGTCCTTTGGCATACTAAAGGATTTATCCTCAATAGGGCATCGGTTCTTTGAGAGAGGAAAAAAATGCAAGGTGCAAAATTATCGTGCTGATCTTAAGCAGACTAAGACAGATCAGAGTCAGACAAAAATGGATAGATCTAAGAAGAAAAATCAGCAAAAGATTACTAGATAAGATACTTATATGATAACATCTTGTAATTTCTCTATCTATGATACTACTACCTAGGTATTGGATACCGAAAGTCCAATTTATATCTGTAATTTGTTGCAGAGACTTTAGATTAGTAGAAAATTTGAGAAGAGCGAACGATTCTTGAATGTTGGAGATGGAAGAGCTATTTTAGTTCTAGCTATAGAAAAAGTTCAGCTTGATCTCAATTCCAATGTCATTATTTTAGATGACTATCATTATTGTCCATCTTTCCTTATGAATGTTATTTTCATAGGTCTTTTGGCTAAGGATGGTTACAATTTTTCTATAAAAAAAATTACTATGATATCATTATGAATAGTATCGTAATTATGCGTGGACAACTAAAAAGTGGCATTTATACATTATTATAGTATGTTAGTGTAATGTACACATCGAACAAATATCCTAGAATAGATAATGTCACGGATGCCTACCTTTGTTACTGTAGGCTCGGTCATATAAATAAGAATATGATAAATAGATTATCTAAAGAGGAAATTCTCAATATCAATAATTATGAATCATTGCCAACCTATGAGTCCTGTCTTCTTGAAAAGATGACCAAGTCATCCTTTACTGAAAAGGGTGAGCGAGTCAATGATGTTCTAGGTCTAGTACATAGTGATGTATGTAGATCTATGAACATAGATGTCAGAGGAGGGTATTACTACTTCATTTATTCACTGATGACCTATCGAGGTATGGGTACGTCTACCTTATGAAGCACAAGTCTGAATCATTTGAAATATTCAAATGATTCTATAATAAAATAAAAAAATAAACTAAAAAGAGTATTAAAACTCTTTGATCTGACTAAGGAGGTGAATACCTTTCTAATGAGTTTTTGACATATCTAAGAGAGAATGAGATTCTCTCACAATAGATCCCTTCTGAGATACCACAACATAACAAAATATCTGAAAGAAAAAATCAAACTCTGATAGATATGGTTCAGTCTATGATGGGATTTGCGAGTCTGTCGATCTTATTTTGGGGTTATGCTCTTAAGACTGCTTATCATATTTTGAACAGGATTCTAAGCAAATCAATTACGAAAATACCATATGAGATATGGACTGGGCGTAGGCCGATACTCTCTCATCTTAGGATTTGGGGTTGTCAGGGTTATGTCAAATATTTGCATAATGACAAGCTTGGATCACGGCCTGATAAGTGTTATTTTGTGAGATACTCAAAAGAAACTAAAAGATATTACTTCTACCTTACTGAAGAACAAAGGCTGTTCGTCAGTAATAAGGCAGTCCTTTTAGAAAAGGAGTTCCTTAGTGAAGAAACTGATGCCTCTAAGATTGAACTTGATGAAGTTTAATTAGTAGAAGAACAAATGCAAATAAATAAAAATATAAAATCAGATATGATAAGATCAAATCCAGAGCTCATTATTGAGGTACCTTTAAAAAGATCCGATAAAGTACCATATCAGCCGGATAGATACTATAGTTTTTTGGTCCAAAATGGTGATCCTGTTGAACTCGATGAGAATGATGAGGATCCGATCATTTATATGGATGCCATGCAAAGGTTCGACTTTGAGAAGTGTCTTAAGATCATAAAATTCAAGATGGAATCCATAGAGATCAATAGTATATGCACACTTGTTGATCCACCCGAAAGGATTAAAGCCATAGGGTGTAAATAGATATTTAAAAGAAAAAGAGGTGCAGACAGTAAGGTGGAGACCTATAAATCTCATTTGGTTGTCAAGAAATATCATCAACGTTATGGTATTGACTATGATGAGACGTTTTCTCCTGTGGCAATGCTCAAGTCCATCCGGATCATGCTCGCGATAGCGGCACATTTTGATTGTGAGATTTGATAAATGGATGTCAAAACTGCTTTTCTTAATGAAGAGCTAGAAAAAGAGATGTATATGACACAATCTGAAGGGTTCATATCCATAGATGAATCAAAGGTGTGCAATCTTCAAAGATCCATTTATGGATTGAAGTAGGCATCTTAGAGTTGGAACATGTATTTTGATAAGATGATCAGAACATATGACTTCATTAAAAATATAGAAGAACCATATATTTATAAATGGACTAATGGTTCTGTAGTTATCTTTCTTGTACTGTATGTTAATGACATACTATTAATGGGGAATGATGTTCCAGCATTACAAAGTGTAAAGCTTTGGCTATCTTCACAGTTCTCCATAAAAGATTTGAGAGAAGCATCCTACATCCTAAGGATGAAGATCTATAAGGATAGATCTAAGAGGCTGCTTGGATTATTCCAATCTACATTCATAGATACTGTACTGAAACGGTTCAGTATGGAGAATTTTAAGAAAGGCTATCTTTCGATAGGCCATGGAATTACTCTCTCTAAGAAGAATTATCCGACAACTTCATAAGAGATAGAGCATATGAGTAGAATCTCATATGCTTTGACAGTAGAATCTATCATATACATCATGACAGGTATGAAGCCGGATGTGGCATACTCACTAGGGATAGTGAGTAAGTACCAATCTGATCCAGGTAAAAATCATTGGAAGGTCGTAAAGACAATCCTCAAGTATTTGAGAAATACTAAAGATCAATTTGCTTATCTATGGAGATACTGACTTGAAATTTGTAGGATATACTGATTTCAGCATTCAGTCAGATCATGAAGAGTGTGTCGGATTATGTATTTACCCTAAATGGAGGAGCGATCTGTTGGAAAAGTTTCAAGCAGTATATTGTAGCTGACTTAACTTACGAGGTGGAATATATCACGACATCCGATACTGTGAAAGAAGTAGTCTGATTGTTGAAGTTCATCAGTAAGCTTGGAGTGGCACCCTCCCTTGATAGTCTTTTTTTGCTGCACTACGACAGCACTGGAGCCATAGCTCAAGTGAAAGAACCAAAGTCCCATCAGTGCACCAAGCATATTCTGCACTGCTACCACCTGGTCTAGAAGATCATGGATCGAAGTGACGTCGAGCTTCAAAAGATTGATGCAAAGAAAAATTTGGCCGACCCATTTACTAAAGCCTTCGAAATCAAAGAGTTCGACGAACACAAATGGAAGATGGGTATTAGATACTGTACCGATTGGATTTAATTCAAGTGGGAGTTGTTAGAAAATATATCCTAAAGTCAAACATCTAGACAATTGTACTCTTTGTAATTGTATATAAATTATGAATGAATAAAAGATATTTTGGTATTTTCATCACAAGGTGTACATCTTTCTTATTAGAACTATGGTGTTGTGATGAAGTCCTTAGAACTATATGACAATTAATGAAGGAAGATTTATCGAATAGTTCTTAAACATATTCATGATCAAATGATACATCATTAAAGGATGATGATGTTCATCGAGTGTAGGTCGTTGTGTGCCATATAGGTAGGTTGTCCTCATAATCAAAATATTGAGACACTGCTATGGCATACAAGTGAGATGTAGGAGTACATTATCACTGAATAAGTGACTCACCTATGAAGTGCTTTGCTGTCAAAAGCAGCTCGCCCAGCATATGGGCATAAATATCTCTCTGACTTGAGATCACCATAGTGAGTTGCAAGTAACTGAGTATGCTTTGGTGTTGGACTACTTGAATTTCTAATGTAGTGACCTAAGGCTACTGGATAAGTCAAGTACTTGTGAAGTCTATGTATGGATCAAGATGAGATGAGTCGCTCCGTATTATAGGAGATAATGTATCACTATATTTTAATTTAATAAATTCTAGGCCCGGATAATCCATGTGATGGATGTGAAAGATTGAAATACAATGTAGATGACTCATTCTGGGTTGATAGTTAAACCCTAGGTCATCCTTGAGTATTTAAGATCAAAGGGATAAATTATGCAGTAACCATATGCATAGGTTCTTGAACATTGTCTTATATATATTTGACCTATCCGGACATCGAGAATCATTACTAGAAGGTAACTTCGATTAGTACAGGAAGTTGTTCCTACACTATCGACTTAGTGTTTGAATCTATGGACTAACGCACAAAGTCAGACAACATAAAAAAGACTTGATCCATGTATGAGTTAAATTTGGAAGTACTTGACTTGATTGAATAAATAGATTAGATTAATTGAGAATAAAATTAAGAGTGTTGGAGAACGTAGGCGATTTCATATATGAATTTTGAAATTTTTTCAAATAAATTATCATGAAAGATAATTAGATTAATCAAATTAATCTAATATGCATATGATCTAATCATCAAATCAACCTATTCTAGAATCTATGATATGATATGTTGCATATAAAATCTGAAATAATCACATAATAAAATCTGCATGCATGGATGTAAGCAGTAGATCACATTTACTTCTAATTTGAGTTCAGAACTCGATACCTCAGCATGGATCGATAATCACTACTGTTGAAAGATATGATAAAGAAAATTTTTGCTGGTTGCTCACAGCCGCACACACGTCTGATCTCTATGATAAGTCTACTCGAAGCTCCTATCTGATCAGTCTTCTCGAGAGTGCTAGCTTGCACGAAGATCTTCTTCTTGGTTGATCTGGATCCCTTCTTCAAATCTTTAGAATATTTTCAGAGATTGAAGATGAACTTTTAGAGGAGATGAGGATCTGAAAAATATATGAAGAAGAAACTATTTTTTCTCTTATTTTTCTCCCTTCCCAAACCCTTGGTCCAAACTCTAAGGTTTTTTGATCTTGCGCTCACCCAAGAGAAGAGAAATCTTCTCCCCCTTTTCCACACCAAAACTCATGCCCAAGACTCCTCAACATGGAGAACTCCTTCTCTGATTTCTTACATGCACAAAAGTAAGAAATAAACCCTTTTTTATTGGCATGTAATAGGGTTGAGTGAAGAGTCCTAAGGATCTTGGACTCTTCAAGATATGTTGCCCTTCCATAAATTCCACACCCCAAAAGAAACAAGGGATGCCCCTACTTTCATTTTTCCATATGAAATCAGATCCTAATCTAATTTTTTATGATAAAAATCCTCCTCAAAGTGTCACACACATAAGGAGAAAAAATAAGTTGGCGTGTAGAGTGATTTGCATAAGAACAGATTCTCTTGATAAGAAATATTTTGAAATCCAATTTCAAAACCTTCCTTTTATCAAAACCAATCAGATTTAGATATGAGAAAGGGAGGATGAAGACCTCTTTGGCATAAAAAATCTCACACACTTAAGCATGGAGAAGCTGGCGTCAAAGTGGGAGGCACATGGGAGAGTCCAATGCTATAAGGACTCTTTGTTTCCTTATTTGAATCCAAACCAAATCACATCTGGTTTAGCATAAATAAAATAGATGAAACTCAATCTAATTAGGTTTATAAATCTTTAATCAAATTTTAATCAAATTAAGAATTGATTGAACCAAAATCCTGATCAAATCAGAGACAATTCTCCCTTAGCGATTAGGTCATCTCATAATCTAATAGGGTCAAACCTAATTGAATCTAATTCAATTAGATTTTATTTAATCCTATTTGTATAATCAAATTGAGCTAATCAATAATCTAACTACTAATTAATCCTTCATTAATTCACTAACACTTGATGAATAAATTTATTACAATTTTTGCATAAGATTAATCATCAATCGAATTGATGATTAAGCCCTTGAATGATTCTCAATCATTGATCAGCCACATGATGAGTCAGAAACTTCTTTGGAGTATGATCTCATAGTTCAAACCTAAGTCGGTAGCACAGAAATAAATTTTTAAACTAATCGATGTAACTATCTAGCAATGGTGACCCTACATCCGGATAGATCGAATGATGGCGAAGCAATATTCAAGAACCTATGGCATATGATTATCGTATAATTCATCCCTTTGACCCTAATACTTGAGGATGATCTAAGATTTAACTATGAATTTTAGATAGTCATCCACATTGTATTTCAATCTTTCAAATCCATCATATGGATTATTCGGGATCAGATTTTACTAAATTGAAATACATTGATACATTAACTCCTACTAATTCGGAGGGATCAATCTCATCTTGACTCATGCACTAACTTGATAAGTACTTGACTGCATTTAGAAACCATCCATTACTGAATTACAAACTCAATTAGTCAGACATCAAAGTATAATGAGTTACTTGCAAATCACTGCGGTGATCTTAGATCGAAGAAACACTTATATCCATACCCTTCGTGAGCTACCTATGACAGCAGAGTGCTCTACAGTTGGTCATATTCAGTAACGATATACTCCCACATCTCACCTGCATGCCATACCAGTATCTGAAATGAAATTTTAGTGCAGGGGTAAAATGGTAATTTTAAATTTTTTTTAAAATCACTATTTTACAGTAAAAATTATTAATTAATCTAATTAATTAACATATATTTATCTTTCACTAGGATCTAAATATGATATATAGCATGCATGCATTTAAATTTGAAATTCAAATTTGAACAGTAAACAATTTACTGTTCTATGTTCAGAACACAATACCTTTGTGCAGGTAGTCGATCACCGTAATTTGATCACCATCGGGAGAATCTGATCATCGTAACATAGCCACACAGTGTGTCTGATCTCTGTGGATCATCTACATGAAGCTTCCAGTCTGATCGGCTCCTCAAGAGTGCTCGTTGTAGAGCCCTTTCGACGGCCGATGCTGATCGAACTCATTCGATCGATGTCTGTCGACTCTTTGGATACTCTGGATTGTCAGTAAATATGCTTGAGAGATTGATGAAGCTCTCTCTAAAATTTGATGGGCTCACGACACTCATAGCTCACCTTCTCACTTCCCGAACCCCAGGATGAAACCCTAGGGAACTCACTGAAAACCCTGCGCCCACTTTTCTTTTTTTTCTTTCTTTTTCTCTCGGAAGGTTTTGGACCTTCACCTCATGCACAAAGCTTCCTCACACCCCAAGCTTTCTCTCTTAAAAATTCTATGCACGCCCCATCCTTCTTCTCTTTTTAAAGCATCGTAGAACGTGTCTTATCCACGTAAGAGGATAAAGATAAGTGGTTACACATTTAAATTCAAATCAAATTTGAATTCAAATGCAAACCAACTCATCCCTATCCACTTGGACATGAGAAGAGAAGGGGCATGGCTTCATTTATGCATCGAGAGTTTATATGAGAAACACTTTTTCGTGTAGAACATGGGGTGCTAAAGAGGATAAGGACATGGCGCATGGATTGGTTGCTCATTCAAATTCAAACTTTCTTTTGAATTTGAATGGCCAACCAACCATCCTTATCCACCTATATGGCACACAAATGTGGGGCATGGGAAGGGCTTTTCATGAGAGAAAATTTATGAGAAGTTGCTTCTCGTGAATTCAAATGGGTGCAGAGATATGAGGTGGCACAGGGATTTGAATTCAAATGGTGGTTTAATCTTAATTGAACCAACCTAATCAAAATAGGTTAAGCATAATTATACTAAATTAAATTCAACTTAATTAGGCTTAATTAGGCTCAATAAAATCCTAATCAAATCAAGAATTGACTAAGCCCAACCCCTGATCAAATCAGGGACCAAACCATCTCGACGATTAGGTCAACTCTTAACCTAATCGGGTCAAACCCAACTGAATCCAATTCAATTAGACTTGATCCAAAAATAATTACTCAATCAAATTAAGTTAATTAGTGATCAAATCATTAATTAAATCTCTCATAAATACTGAGTCCAAATTCGATGGGCAATCGGGTATCAAAATCCATCGATATGAAACCTTGATCGAAGAGTCCCAAACCAGTGGGACTCTTGACCCCGGTACCCAAAATGTGTGGGACTCATGATCAGAGAATTTTGATTCTCGATCACAGAGTCTCAGACACGTAGGACTCATAGTCCACAAATATTAGGACTCTTCATCAGCCATCAGATCAGATAGAAACTTCTAATGTGTGTGACCCCACAGGTTTGAACCTAAGTCGATAGCACAGGAACCAATTTCTGTACTAATCGAAGTGACCATCTAGCAATGATATCCGACATCCGGATAGATCGAATAGTCACAATCGCAACACTCAGAACCTACGTGAATATGGTTACTGTATAATTCATCCTTTTTGACCCCTGTATTTAGGATGACTCGAGGTTAAACTGTCAACCCTGATTAAATCATCCGAATCGTGCTCAACTCAAACAGTCCTGTGACTCGTCACTAGGACTACCCTGGCCAAAGTTTTGCTAAATTGAAACACGACTGTACACAGCTCCTGAATTGGAGTGGTCAATCCCATCTTGACACACGCACCGACAAGTCAAGTACTTGACTACATCCAGCATCCTTCCGTCACTGAATTAGAAATTCAGGTAGTCCAGTGCCTAAGTGCAGTGAGTTGCTTGCAAGTCACCGTGACGGTCTCAGGTCAGAGGGATATTTATACCCATATCCCATCGGAGTAATACTTGACAGCAGAAATAGCTCCGGAGTTGGTCACATTCAGTGTAGATGTACCCTTACATCTCACCTCTATGCCATACTAGTGTCTCTACACTCCTTGGTTAAGAGGACAACCAATCTATATGGCACACAATGACCTATGCTTGATAAATATTATTGTCTTTGGTAACAACATATCATTTGGTTGCGAACAGGTTTAAAGACTAAATGATAAATCCTCCTTTGTCGAGTCTAAATAGTCCTAAGGACTTCACCACAACACAGGAGTTCATTAGAAGATGAAACAATTTGGGATGAAAAATGTCAAAATAATTTTTATTAATTTATAATTCATATACTAATACAAGAAAGAGCACAACTATCAACAGGCTGACGATTGGCTTTGAGACACTATTCCCAACAATCTCTCACTTGACCTAAAGTGAATCGGTGCAGTATCTAATATCCATCTTCGACTTGAAGTCGTCGAACTCCTTCACCGCAATGGCTTTAGTGAATGGGTCGGTCAGGTTCTCCTTTCCGTCGATCTTCTGAAGGTCGACGTCACCTCGATCCATGATTTCTCAGATGAGATGGTAGTAGCGCAGAATATGCTTTGTCTGCTGGTGTGCCTTTGGTTCCTTCGCCTGAGCAATGGCTCCAGAGCTGTCACAGTAGAGCAGAACTGGACCAACAAGGGAGGGTGCTACTCCGAGCTCGATGATAAATTTTTTCAGCCACACCGCTTCTTTGGCAGCATCTGATGCAGCGACATACTCCACCTCGCAAACTGAATCAGCCACTGTGTGCTGCTTGAAACTTTTCCAGCAGACAGCCCCATCATTAAGGGTAAAAATAAATCCCGACACACTCTTGCTGTTATCATGATCAGACTGAAAACTAGAGTCTGTAAATTCTATAAATCTCAAGTCCGATTCACCATAAACAAGCCACTGATCTTTAGTATTTCTTAAATATTTTAGGATGGTTTTAACAACCTTCCAGTGATTCTCTTCTGGATCAGATTGGTATCTACTCACTACTCCTAGTGAGTACGCCACATCTAGTTGTGTACATGTCATGGCGTACATGATAGATCCCACTACCGAAGTATATAAAATTCTACCCATACGCTCTCTCTCTTGAGGTGTTGTCGGACAATCCCTCTTCAAGAGAAAAATTTCATGGCCTATCGGTAGATAGCCTTTCTTGGAATTCTCCATGCTGAACTTCTTCAGTATAGTATCAATGTACGTGGAGTGGGATAAGCCAAGCAGCCTTTTAGATCTATCCCTATAGATCTTCATCCCTAGGATGTAGGAAGCTTCTCCCAGATCCTTCATGGAGAACTGTGACGACAGCTAAATCTTTATTCCTTATAATGCAGGGATATCATTCCTAATTAAGAGAATGTCATCCACATACAATATAAGAAATACTACTACTAGACCATTAGCCTACTTATAAATGCAGGGCTCTTCTCCATTCTTAATGAAGCCATATATCTTGATCATCTTATCAAAATGTATGTTCCAACTCCGGGATGCCTGCTTAAGTCCATAAATGGATCTCTATAGCCTGCACACCTTAGACTCTTCTGTGGATGTGAACCCTTTAGGTTGTATCATATACACCTCTTCGTCTAGCTCTCCATTTAGGAAAGCTGTTTTCACATCCATCTGTCAGATTTCATAGTCCAGATGAGCAGCTCTCGCAAGCATAATTCGAATGGATTTGAACATTGCCATAGGAGAAAATGTCTCGTCATAGTCTATACCATAACGTTGATGATATCCCTTGGCAACCAGACGGGCTTTATAGGTCTCCACCTTTTCGTCTGCACCCATCTTCCTCTTGAAGACCCACTTACACCCTATGGGTTTTACTTCTTCGGGTGGGTCAACCAATATCCACACATCGTTGACCTTCATGGACTCCATTTCAGATTTCATAGCCTCTAGCCATTTCTCAAAGTCAGGTCTCTGCATTGCATCTATGTAGGTGATCGAATCCTCATCGTTTTCATCAAGTTCGACAGGATCGCCGTCCCGGACCAAGAAACTATAGTATCTGTCTGGTTGACATGGTACTCTACCAGATCGCCTTAAGGGTGCAGGAACAATGGGCTCTGGATCTGATCTAACCAAATCCAGTTCAGGTTCAGCTACTTGTGTTGGTTTTTCCACCTGTCGAACTTTCTCAAGTTTGACCTTAGAGGCAACAGTCCCTTCACCAAGGAACTCCTTTTCCAAAAAGATTGTCTTAAGGCTGACAAACACTTTTTGCTCATCAACTAGGTAGAAATAATATCCTTTGGTCTCTTTTGGGTACCCTATGAAATTACACTTGTCAGACCTAGGTCCAAGCTTGTCCGTAATTAAACGTTTAACATAAGCCGGACACCCCCAAATCCTAAGGTGCGAGAGTACTGGCCTACATCCTATCCATATCTCATATGGCATTTTGGTTACAGACTTACTTGAAACCCTATTTAGAAGGTAACAAGCTGATTCGAGCGCATATCCCCAGAGAAAGATCGACAGACCAGCAAACCTCATCATGGATCGAACCATGTCCAACAAAGTCCGATTCCTCCTTGCAGACACACCATTACGCTGTGGTGTTCCAGGAGGTGTCCACTGAGAGAGAATCTCATTCTTCCCAAGATATGTCAGAAAATTATTGGAAAGGTATTCACCTCCTCGATCAGATCGAAGAGTTTTAATACACTTCCCAGTTTATTTTTCTACCTCATTTCAGAATAGTTTGAACATTTCAAACGACTCCGACTTATGCTTCATTAAGTAGACATACCCATACCTCGATAGGTCATCTGTGAAGGTTATGAAGTAGAAATATCCATCTCTTGCACTTGAGCTCATGGGTCCACATACATCAGAATGTACCAGACCTAAGAGTTCACTGGCTCACTCACTTTTTTCAGTAAAATATGACTTGGTCATCTTTCCAAGAAGACAGAACTCACAGGTTGGAAGTGATTCACAATCACTAACTTTAAGAATTTCTTCTTAAGCCAACCTGTTTATCCTGTTCTTATTGATATGACCTAGCCTACAGTGCCAAAGATAGACTTCTGACACATTATCTATTCTAGGACATTTACCGAAGGTTTGAACTACATTAACAGGCTGTGATAGTAAGTAAATTCTATTATTTAGTTATCCAACAAATATTGTAACACCATTCAAAATGATATTGTAAATATTTTTTTTTATTAAAAATTTATAACCGTACATGGCCAAAAGGCCTACAGAAATAATATTTAATAAAAAAGTTGGACAATAGTGACATTCACTCAGAATTACATTATGAGAATTGATTACAAGGTTCATGATTCCTAAAGCTAGAACTGGAACTCTGCTTCCATCTCCAACATTCAGGAACCTCTCGCCGTCATCAAATCTCCTACTTGTAGACCCTGCATCGAATTGCAAATATGATAGGGGCTTTCGGTATCCAATACCCAGGTAGTAGTATCACATATGGAAAAGTTGCAAGGTGTTATCATATAATTACCTTGCTTCTTCTTCGGCCTATTTGGGTCCAAGGAGGCAATGTATAGAGGACAGTTCCTCTTCCAGTGCCCCTGCTTCTTACAAAAGAAGCACTCTGCCTAGCTCTGGTCGGGCTTGCGCTTCTTGGTCTGACCCTGTGCAGACGTCCCAGCATGCGGCTGCACCTTCTTATTCTTCTTCTTCTTGTTCTTCTTCCCTTTCTCAAAGGGTCGACGATCAGAAGAAGATCCTCCCACAACATTCACCGACTCCTTATGGAGCTGGTGGTCCTTCTCAAAGTTCTGCAGTAACCCCAACAAGCTGTGGTAGTTCACTGCAGGCTTTGTCATTCGAAAACGAGTAAGGAAGGGGAGGAAGGACTTGGGCAAAGAATTAAGGATCGCATCCTTACCGAGCTGCTCGTGCAGGGAAAAGCCCAGTTTACTTAGGCGCTCAATCATTTCAATCATGTACAATACATGATCAGTGACTGAGACCCCATCCCTCATCCAAGCATTGAAAATGGCACAACTAGTTTTGTGTCTTTCAACATCGTCAGGCATGCCAAAAGAGTCGTTCAACATTTGAAGCATCTCCTACGGTTGGACATTCTCGAACCTGCGGCTAAACTCATCATTCATTACCGCCAGTATTATGCACCGAATGGTGGTGCGGTCGTTGAGCCACTTCTGGTAAGTGTTTCGGACTGTCCCTCTAGCATTCGGGGCTGGCTCCTCAGGTGCCGGATCCGTTACTACATAAAGGATCCGCTCATGCTCAAGGATGATTTTTAATTTTCGATACCAGCTATCAAAATTAGGTCCCATGAGCTTGTCATTATCTAATAATGACCGAAGCGACAGGGTAGTGGCCATAGCTACATAAAGGAAAACCAGACCTCTATTAGTATATAAATTATTAATACTAAAGACTTGGACTTTAGTCTAAAGTTTCTCCCAATATTTTTACGAATTGGTAGCCTCAACCTCCAATTTGAGGAATTACTTTAATTCCTTAATGGGTACTAGAATCCACACAGACTACACACGAGCCCAACTTTGGTTGGTCAACCCATGTGCATCTATGGGTAGGTTCATAACCAGTTGTTTCTCTAAACAACTTCTAGTAATAAATTTTGCTCCAGAACCTAATCAGTAAGCTTTGGCTTCCACTAAAAAGATCTGGTTAGGTCCAACCATTAACATGACTTGATTTGGTGAATCGGACCAATAAATGATCAGGCCCGACTTTGGCCGGCCAACCGGACCACCATCAGAAAGACTCAAACCAAATTATCATATTATGAATGATAATTTCATTAGTCAATAAGCACCAGACCTTTGGACCTCCAATGATTATTAAACTAATGGACTCATTATCACTCACTTAATAGGAGGCTATGACTTAGTTATCACTATAACTTAATCATTTTAGGGACCTAATAATTTTTTAAGATTTCTTAAAGGATAGAAGAGAAGAAATTAACCAGTCAATTTCAATCCTCTTACTGACTTCACCAAGTCAGATTAAAAAGGATTTAATTAAAGCCAGCATTAGGAGCACCTAAATTAGTCATACTGATTTACCTAATGACATGGGTGAGCCCTAATCACCTAGTGATCTAATCAAAACCTAACTCACCAGGTTGGCCAGGTAAGTGAGATCAGTGGTGGGGATATGCCATTAACTCGTCAGAGATTAAATCAATGCGAGTAGCTCCCACTTAAGAACCACTGGTCAAACTGCCGAACTTACCTTAGACACCAACCGGTTCATTAGTTTTAATTTGATCAAGTTAGTAAATAGGGTTCCACTGCATAGCCATGAATTAAGTCCATCTTGGTCTGGTTAAAAACATGGACCCATTCAACTACAACTATTGGAGTTGAGTCTAGAGTATCCTTGACCTAATCTAATTTAACTTTTGATTAGATTTGATCAATTACTCTAATTTAGTCTATTTCTTTAAGCTAACCTTAGGTCTAACCCAATTATCGACCTAATCCATCTAACCCATTGACCCATAAGTTTATGCAATTATCTTAGGTCTTAATTCACAATTCTAGACCAACTTGACAACACTTAATTCTTTTAATTAAGTATTTGGGCTAATGGGTCAGGATTTAATATTTCAAAAATAATTTTTAAATTTGAAAGATTTTATTTTCTGTTCACCAAATATGTTGACTCATTTCACAAATAGATCGGCACATTTCATAAATAGCAATCCTATTGCTAATTACATAACAGACAATTACTCAATCAAAATAAATCATGAATATTCCTTTAGATCTAATCTAACACATTCATAATAAATTTTACAATGGAACCTTTATAATTAAATCCTTTCACTGCTTCATCTGCATGGGATATAATTACAGCGGCACCCTTACCGCCATAGGAGACCTCATCGAATGGGAGGAGAGGGCCTTTAAACCCTACTTTTCTCCTATGACCGAACGGCCATGGCAACCAATCCAATTAGATTACTTGCTACTTGGATCAAGTATATCTAAATATATCAATTTCAAAATTTAAATTTCAAATTTCAAATTTCAAATTTTGAATTTCAAATTTCAAATTTTAAATTTCAACCAAATTTTAAATTTTAAATTTTAAATTTCAAATTTTTGAATTTTAAATTTTGAATTTTGAATTTCAAATTTCAAAATTCAAATTTTAAATTTTTGAATTTCAAATTTTGGAATTTTGAATTTCGAACAACTTTCAAAATTCAAATTTTAAATTTTAAATTTTAAATTTAAACTTTTAGATTATAACTTAATCTATGCATACAAATATATATATCATATCTTAGAACCCGCTCTGATACCATTTGAAATGAAATTTTAGTACAGGGGTAAAATGGTAATTTTAAAATTTTTTAAAAATTACTATTTTACAGTAGAAATTATTAATTAATCTAATTAATTTATATATATTTACCTTACACTAGAATCTAAATATGATATACAGCATGCATGCATTTAAATTTAAAATTCAAATTTGAACAGTAAACAATTTACTGTTCTGTGTTCAGAACACAATACCTTTGTATGGGTAGTCGATCACCATAATTTGATCATCATCGAAAGGATCTAATCATTGCAATACAGCCACACAGTATATCTGATCTCTGTGGATCGTCCATACGAAGCTCCCGATCTGATCGGCTCCTCACGAGTGCTAGCTCGTTGTAGAGCCCTTTCGATGGCCAATGCTGATCGAACTCCTTCGATTGATATCTGCCAACTCCTCAGTTGCTCTGAATTGTTAGCAAGTGTGCTTGAGAGGTTGATGAAGCTCTCTCTAAAATTTGGTGGGCTCACGACACTCGTAGCTCACCTTCTCACTTTCCGAACCCCAGGCTGAAACCCTAGGGAACTCACTGAAAATCCCGCACCCACTTTTCTTTCTTTTCTTTCTTTTTGCTCGAAAGGTTTTGGACCTTCACCTCACACACAAGGCTTCCTCACACCCCAAGCTTTCTCTCCCAAAAATTCTATGCACGCCCCATCCTTCTTCTCTTTTTAAAACATCATAGAACATGTCTTATCTGCGTGAGAGGATAAAGATAAGTGGTTGCACATTTGAATTCAAATCAAATTTGAATTCAAATGCAAACCAACTCATCCCTATCCACTTGGGCATGAGAAGAGAAGGGGCGTGGCTTCATTTGTGCATGGAGAGTTTATATGAGAAACACTTTCTCATGTAGAACATGGGGCACTAAAGAGGATAAGGACATGGCGCAGGGATTGGTTGCTCATTCAAATTCAAACTTTCTTTTGAATTTGAATGGCCAACCAACCATCCTTATCCACCTATATGGTGTACAAATGTGGGGCGTGGGAAGGGCTTTGCATGAGAGAAAATTCATGAGAAGTTGCTTCTCGTGAATTCAAATGGACGCAAAGATATGAGGTGGCGCAGGGATTTGAATTCAAATGGTTTAATTTTAATTGAACCAACCTAATCAAAATAGGTTAAGCACAATTAGACTAAATTAAACCTAACTTAATTAGGCTTAATTAGGCTCAATAAAATCTTAATCAAATCAGGAATTGACTAAGCCCAACCCCTGATCAAATCAGGGACCAAATCATCTCGACGATTAGATCAACTCTTAACCTAATCGGGTCAAATCCAACTGAATCCAATTCAATTGGACTTGATCCAAAAATAATTACTCAATCAAATTAAATTAATTAATGATCAAATTACTAATTAAATCTCTCATAAATACTGAGTCTAAATCCGATGGGCAATCGGGTATCAAAGTCCATCGATATGAAATCTTGATCGAAGAGTCCCAAACCAGTGGGACTCTTGACCCCGGTACCCAAAATATGTGGGACTCATGATCAGAGAATCCTGATTCTTGATCACAGAGTCTCAGACATATAGGACTCATAGTCCATAAATATTAAGACTCTTTATCAGCCATCATAGTCCCACACACATAGGACTCATGCCCAAGACCTCCTAATGTGGAGAACTCCTTCTCTGATCCCTTACACATATAAAAGTGAGAAATAGACTCCTTTTTATTGGCATGTAATAGGGTTGAGGGAAGAGTCCTAAGGATCTTGGACTCTTCAAGATATGTCACCCTTCCACAAATTTCACGTCCCAAAAGAAATAAGGGACACCCCTACTTTTATTTTTTCATATGAAATCAAATCCTAGTATAATTTTCTATGATAAAAATCCTTCTCAAAGTATCATACATATAAGGAGAAAAAATAAGTTGGCGTGTGGAGTGATTTGGATAAGAACAGATTCTCTTGATAAGGAATGTTTTGAAATCCAATTTCAAAATCTTTCTTTTATCAAAATCAAATCAGATTTAGATGTGGGAAAGAGAGGGAGAAGACCTCTTTGGCATGAGAAAATCTCACACTAAAATCTCTTAAGTGTGGAGAAAGTTGGCATCAAAGTGGGAGGCACATGGGAGAAGAGTCCAATGCTATATGGACTCTTTGTCTTCTTATTTGAATCCAAACCAAATCACATCTGATTTAGCCCAAATGAAATAAATAAAATCTAACCTAATTAGATTTATAAATTTTTAATCAAATTTTAATTAAATTAAAAATTGATTGAACCAAAGTTCTAATCAAATCAGGGATAATTCTCTCTTAGCGATTAGATCATCTCATAACCTAATCGGATCAAAACTAATTGAATCTAATTCAATTAGATTTTATTTAATCTTTTTTGCTCAATCAAATTGAACTAATCAGTAATCTAATTACTAATTAATCTTTTATTAATTTATTAATACTTGATGAATAATTTTATTATAATTTTTGCATAAGATTAATCATCAATCAAATTGATAATTAAGCTCTTGAATGATTTTTAATCGTTGATCAGCTACATGATCAGTCAGAGTGTGACTCCAAAGGTTCAAACCTAAGCTGATAGTACATAAATAAATTTTTAAATTAATTAATATAATCATCTAGCAATGGTGACCTGATGTTTGGATAGATCGAATGATGGCAAAGTAACATTCAAGAACTTATTGGTATATGGTGAAGGAACCAGATCTAGGGTTTTAGGGTTAGATCTTGAAACCTTTTCAAGATCAGACAGTAGAAGACTAAAATAAATCAAAATTTATCTTATAAAATCAAAAAATCCCTAGATCTAAGATCTTATTATATAATTATTATATGGTATTAAATCAGAAATTAAAATATAAAGAGCAAGAACTACATATTGATCATATCAACATATTTCTATACTATATCTAATGTATGTAAAATATAATGGATCAGATCTATTATCTTGCAAGTTAGACATTCTAATTTTATTGATCCAGACTTGAGGATGATGTTGTGAGCTGCACATACATCCGACCTCTAGGAGTCATCCATACGAGCCCATGAATCATGATCAGAAGTCCTAGTCCAGAAAATCAGTACAGTATGCTAGTGCTGTACTGATCCTTCTTCGATGGTCGATCAGATGCCTCCTTCTTCTTGATTTGAACTCTTCCAAAGATGAGAAATAGAAGAAGAAGTTTTAGATATGAGACACTCTCAGAAAACTCACAGATGGAGGAAGGAAAGAGGTGAACTCAACAACCCTAGAAGAAGACCCTCTTCTTCTTCTCTTTGCTCTCACCTAGATACTTAGTTTTGTGTCTATTATATCTCCATGCCCCAATACTCTTTTTCTTTGATTCTCACATGCCCCAAAGATTTCTCAATGCTCTATAATTACAAAAATCTCAAGAAAAAATTCATCTTAAATAATGAGATATGAAGAGTCCTTGTCTAGGTCAAATACCTAGTCAAGAAAAATCCAAACAGGGCAAGACAAGTTGTGTCCAACTCTTGGGTGCCCCCTCCTTCTTTTTCTACCATAGACCAACAGAAAAGGGTGCACAATATATACCATAAAAGTCACAAAAATTTCAAAAAAAATCTGAGTAAAATCAGTGCCATGAGGAAAGAGTTTTGGTTTCCTAAAATTCTATCTCATAGAATTTGAAATCCAAACTAATTCCTACTTTGACTTGGTCCACAACCACATTCCATGTAAGAGAGAAAGAGTGAAAAGCTTTGGACATACATGAAGGCCTGGGAGAGAAGGTTTTATCACACAAAATAAGAGAGAGTGGGCATGGGGGCTAAGGTGGTGCAAGGTGGAATCCTAGTCTTACTAGGATTCAATCTATGACTTGTTCAAATTTGACTTCTCAAACCAAATCAAATCAAAATCAAATCAACCCAATTAAAATAGACCTTAACTCAATTAAGAATTTAATTTAATTAGATTAAATTAAATTTAAATCTAATTTAATTTTTTAATCAAATTAAAAATTAGGTTGACTCAAGTCCTAATTGAACTAGGACTAGTTTTTCCTTGCACTAGGCTTATCCAATAAACCAATTAGACTTGATCCAATCAAGCCCAAACCAAATCTAATTAAATCATATTTAATTAAATATAATTTTAGTCTATTGGCTTAATCAAATTAAGATAATTAGCAATTAAATTGCTAATCGATCCTCCTGCAACACTTGCACTAGGTTAAATGTTAATCGTATTAATCATTTAACCCTAGAATGATTCTTAATCCTTGATCAACCATCTGATAGGATTGTGAACTCTAATGTGTGTGACCTCATAGGTTTAAACCTAAGTCGGTAGTATAAGAATAAATTTCTGTACCAATCAAAGTGATCATCTAGCAATGGTATCCGATGATCGGATAGGTCAAATGTGTAGAACAACATCCTTAGAATCCATGCGGATATAGTTTTCATATAATTTATCCCCTTGACCAAAATGCTCATAGGACATCTCAGAGTTCAACTGTCAACTCTGATAAGATTGTCCACATTATATTTTAAAATATCAAATCCATCTGATTGATTATCTTGACCAAGATTTTGCAAAATTGAAATACAGCGACTCATTCTTCTCCAACTCTTGGAGTGGTCAATCCCATCTTGATCACACTCTGATTTCATAAGTACTTGACTGTGTCCAGAAGCCTTCCGTTACTGAATTAAAAATTCAGTTAGTCCAGTACCAAAGCACAGTGAGTTGCTTACAAGTCACTGAAACGATCTCAGGTCTAAGGGACACTTATATCTATATCCCATCAGAGACATTCTCGACAGTAAAATGCTCTGGAGTTGGTCACGTTCAATGACGATATACCCTTACATCTCACTTGTATGCTATACCAGTGTCTCTACACTTCTTGGTTAAGAGGACAACCAACCAATATGGCCTACAGTGACCTATGCTCGAAAGAAGCTATCGTCCTTATCAACAGCCTATCATTTGGTCATGAATAGTTTTAAGGACTAATCGATAAATTCTCTCTTTATCAAACCTAAATAGTCCCAAGGATTTTATCACAACAATGGAGTTCATTAGAAGATGAAAACTTATAATGAAAATGCCAAAAATATATTTTATTTATTAACAAATCAATTACAATACAAGGTTGCTCAACCGTCAACAGGTTGATGATTGGTTTTTGAGATATATTTTTCAACAACTCTCACTTATCCTAAAGCCACTCGGCATAGTATCTAATACCCATCTTCAACTTGTGGTTGTCGAACTCCTTCATCGTCAGGGCTTTAATGAAGGGGTCGGCTAGGTTCTCCTTTCCATCGATCTTCTGAAGGTCGACGTCATCTCGATCCATGATCTCCCGGACCAAGTGGAAGCAGCGCAAAATGTGCTTCGTCCGCTGGTGTGCTTTGGGTTCCTTCGCCTGAGCAATGGCACCAGTACTGTCACAGTAGAGCAGGACTGGACCATCAAGGAAGGATGCTACTCGGAGCTCGATGATGAATTTTCTCAGCCACACAGCTTCCTTTGCAGTATCCGATGCTGCGATATACTTCACCTCACAAATAGAGTCTGTCACAGTATGCTGCTTGGAACAATACCAGCAGATGGCTCCACCATTCAAAGTAAAGATATAACTCGACACGCTTTTGCTGTCATCATGGTCAGATTGAAAGCTGGAGTCTGTGAACCCCTCAAATTTCAGATCTGACTCGCCATAAACCAACCATTGGTCCTTAATATTTCATAAATACTTAAGGATGGCTTTAACCACTTTCCAGTTGTTTGTTTCAGGATCAGATTGGTATTTACTCACTACTCCTAATGAGTATGCCACATCTGGCCTTGTACATATCATGACGTACATGATAGATCCCACGATCGAAGTATATGGGACTCTACTCATATGCTCTCTCCCTTCAGGAGTTGTCGGACAATCCTTCTTAGAGAGAGAAATTTCACAGCCTATCGGTAGATAGCCCTTCTTGAAATTCTCCATGCTGAACCTCTTCAGCACAATATCTATGTACGTGGACTGGGATAATCCAAGCATTATTTTAGATCTATCCCTATAGATCTTCATCCCTAGGATGTAGGATACTTCACCCAAATCCTTTATGGAGAACTGCGATAACAACCAAACTTTTATTTCCTGTAGTGCGGGGATGTCATTCTCGATTAAGAGAAGGTCATCCATGTACAAGACAAGGAATACCACAATTAGATCATTTGCCCATTTATAGATGCAAGGTTCTTCATTCTTAACGAAGCCATATGTTTTGATCACCTTATCAAAACTCATGTTCCAACTCCGAGAAGCTTGCTTCAATCCATAAATGGATCTTTGAAGCTTGCACATCTTAGACTCATCTGTGGATGTAAACTCCTCAAATTGTATCATATACACCTCTTCGGTCAGTTCTCCATTCAGAAAAGTTATCTTTACATCCATCTGTCAGATCTCATAATCTAGATGGGCAGCTATTGCAAGCATTATCCAAAAAGATTTGAGCATTGCCACAGGAGAGAACGTCTCATTATAGTCAATACCATAATGTTGACGATACTCCTTGACAACCAGATGGGCTTTATAGGTCTCCACCTTTCCGTCTGCATCCCATTTCTTTTTGAAGACCCATTTACATCTAATGGGTTTAACCCCTTTAGGTGGGTCAACCAATGTCCATACATCGTTGACCTTCATGGACTCCATTTCGAATTTCATAACCTCAAGCTATTTTTCAAAATCAAATATCTGCATTGCATCCATATAGGTGATCGGATCCTCATCGTTCTCATTGAGTTCGATGGGATCACCATCCCAGACCAAGAAATCATAGTATCTGTCCGACTGACACGGTACTCTACCAGATCGCCTTAATGGTGTAGGTACATTGGGCTCCAGATCTGATCTAATCAAATCTGACTCAGGTTCAGCTATTGGTGTCGGTCCTTCTACCTATTGAACTTCATCAAATTTAACCTTAGATGTAATGGTTCCTTCACCAAGGAACTTCTTTTCTAAAAAGGTTATCTTAAAGCTGACGAATACCTTTTATTCATTAATATGGTAGAAAAAATATCCTTTGGTCTCTTTGGGGTACCCTATGAATGTGTATTTGTCAGATCTAGGTCCAAGTTTATTTGTAACTAACCGTTTGACATAGGCCGGACACCCCCAGATCCTAAGGTGTGAAAGTGCTGGCTTACGTCCTGTCCATATCTCATATGGAGTCTTAATTACAGACTTACTTGGAATCCTATTTAACAGATAACAGGCCGATTCGAGTGCATATCTCCAGAAGGATATCGGCAAGCTGGCAAAATCCATCATGGATCAAACCATGTATAACAGAGTCCGATTTCTCCTTTCAGACACACCATTATGCTGTGGTGTTCTTGCAGGAGTCCATTGGGAGAGAATCTCATTCTCTCCTAGATATGTGAAAAACTTACCAAAAAGGTATTTCCCTCCTCGGTCAGACCGAAGAGTTTTAATACTCTATCTAGTTTATTTTTCTATTTCACTTTGAAATCGTTTGAATATTTCAAATGAATCTGACTTATGTTTCATTAGATAGACATATCCATATCTAGATAGATCATCCATGAAAGTGATGAAGTAAAAATATCCACCTCTAGCACTTGTGCTCATAGGCCCGCATACATCAGTATGTATTAGGTCCAAGAGCTCAGTAGCTCTCTCACCTTTTTCAGTAAAAGGTGACTTGGCCATTTTACCAAGAAGACAGCACTCACAGGTTGGAAGTGATTCACAATCACTGACTTCAAGAATTTTCTCTTGAGTCAACCTGTTTATTATGTTTTTGTTTATATGACCTAGCCTATAGTGCCATAAGTAGATATCTGATACACTATCTAATCTAAGATGCTTGCCTGTAGAATAGACTGCATTAATAGGTTGTGATAACATATACACACCATTGTTCAAATGTCCACAAAAAATAGTAATACCATTCATAATGATATTATAAACTTGTTTCTTTATTGAAATTTCATAATCATTTTTGGTCAGAAGGCCTACAGAAATAATATTTAAAAAGAAACTGGGACAGAAATGACAATCATTAAGAATAATAGTATGGGACTCAAATACAAGTTTCAAGATTTCTAATACTAGAACTGAAACTGGTCTTCCATCTCCAACATTCAAGAATCTCTCGCCTTGCTCGAATCTCCTACTGACCTACAACCCTTGTAACGAATTACAAATATAATAAGGGCTACCAGTATCTAATACCCAGTCAGTTATATCACAAATAGAGAAATTGCAAGGAGTTATCATATAAATACCTTATCCAGCAACAGCTTGCTTCTTTCTCTGCCTGTTCGGGTCCAGGGAGGCAATGTACTGAGGATAGTTCCTCTTCTAGTGCCCTCGCTTATTGCAAAAGAAGCATTCAGCTTGACTCTTATCAGGTTTGATCTTTCTGATCTAGCCCTGCACTTATGTCCCAGCCTGAACTTCCACCTTCTTCACTTTCTTCTTCTTGTTCTTCTTCCCTTTCTCAAAAGATCGAGAACCAGAAGATGAACCTCCCACTAAGTTCACTGACTCCTTGTGGAGTTGGTGATCCTTCTCAAAGTTCTGAAGCAACCCCAGTAACCCGTGGTAGTTTACTTCAGGCTTTGTCATTCTATAATGAGTGAGGAATGGGAGATAAGACATGGGTAGCGAGTTCAGTATTGCATTTTTTCCAAGCTGCTCATGCAAGAAAAAGCCGAGCTTGCTCAAATGCTCCATCAGCTTGATCATGTACAATACATGATCAGTGATAGAGGCACCATCCCATATTTTGGTATTGAAGATGGCACAACTAGTCTTGTGTCTCTCCACATCATCGGGTGTACCAAAAGCATCCTCCAATACTTGAAGCATGTCCTTTGGCTGAGCCATCTCAAATCTGTGACTGAATTCATTGCTCATGACAGCCAGCATGATACAGCGCACCTTGGTCCGGTCACTGAGCCACTTCTGGTAAGTATCTCTGACTGTTCCACATGCATTGGCAGCTGACTCCTCAGGTGCAGGATCCGTTATCACATATAGGATCTATTCATGCTTCAGGACTATCTTCAACTTTCGGTACCAGCTACCGAAGTTGGGTCTCATCAAATTTTTATTGTCCAATAATGATCGAAGCGATAGGGAAGTGGCCATATCTGCACAAAGAAAAATCATAACCTAATTAGTAATTGATTCATTAAACCAAAAGATTTGGACTTTAATCAAAAGGTTTCTCTCACTATTTTATTTGAATTGATAACCTCTACCTCCAATTCGAGAAATTATCCAAATTTCTTAGTGGATACTAGAATCCACTTAGACTGCACACAAGCCCAACTTTGGTTGGCCAACCCATGTACATCTAAGAGTAGGTTCATAACCAATTGTTTCTTTAAATAATTTCTAGTAATTTTAATTTTGTCCCAGTCCCTAATCAGTAGGCTTTGGCCTCCACTAAAAAGATCTGGTTAGGTCCAACCATTAACATGACCATACTTGGCCCATCTAGCCAATGAATGATTAGGCCTAACTTTGATTGGCTAACCTAACCACCATTTAGAAAGATGCAATCAAGAAATCATATTATGAATGACAATTTCATCAGCCGATAAGCACCAGGCCTTTGGGCCTCCAATGATTATCCAACTGATGGACCGATTATCATCCACTTAATAGGAGGCTATGATCTAGTTATCACCATAACTATTTCATTTTAAGGATCTAATAATTTTAGAAGATTTAATTGATTTAGAGGAGGATGTCAGATGAACCAGCTTATCATGATCCTCTCACTGGCTTCACCAAGTCAGCTTAAAGGAGACCATTAAAAGGCTGGTCTAGGAGCACCTAAATCAGTCACACTGATTTACCTAGCTAACATGGGTCAGCTTGAATAGTCAAGTAATCTGATCAAAATATAATTTCACCAAGAAGTCTGATAAGTTCGATCGGTGGGAGGGTCTGCCAAAGTTGCCTTAGACACCATCAGAAATGGCCAGGTAAGCGGGCTGCCAATTAAAAACCATCGGTCTGGTTTATCTTAAACACCAACTGATTTAATTAGTTTCGATTAGATCAACCTAACAGTTCGTGCTAGACCGCTTAGCCAAGAATCAAGTCCATTTGGTTCTCGTTAAAGATATAGACTTGACCAACTACAACTATTGTAATTGATCTAGAGAATCCTTAACCTAATCTAAGACAACAATTGATTAGATTTAGTCAATTCTCTAATTAAGTCCATCTTTAATCTAACCTTAGGTCTAACCCAATTAATGGACCTAATTTTCACTAACCCATTAACCCAATGTGTTATGGTTTGTGTCTTAGGTTCTTCAATTCACAATCCTAGAACCTAATCAAACAACTTCTTAATTCTCAATTAAGTTTTGGGCTGAGGGTTGGGGTTCGACTTTTCAAAAATAATTTTCATATTTGTAAAATATTTTTACATATAGTTCTACCAACAAGTTGCATGTTTGATTCATAATCAAAATATAAGTAAAATAAGTATGAAACTACTTTAGATCTAATCTAAACAGGTTCATGTAATTGAAATAATTTCAACTTTAAACTGCGTAAATTTTTAGACAAATATATGATGGTTCTTTGCGCAGAAATTATTAACAAAGAGATTTTATTTTAGATTTAAATACTTTTAAATCTAAAAATCATAAATTTAATCTAGATTATATCTAATAAATTTATGATTAAAGATAATCTACACAAACTAGGACAACCTTTGCACTGTAAGGGGTAAACCTTACAGCAGGACAACCTACAGTTCGTGATTGATCTAAAAATTTTAATTTTAATTTAATATTCAGATTATAAATTAGATCTAATCTAAAAAATAATCTAAGTATGTATAAATAATCATGTAATAAATAACCTAGGCTCTGATACCAATTGAAGGAACCAGATCTAGGGTTTCAGGGTTAGATCTTGAAATTTTTCAAGATCAGGAAGTGAAAGACTAAAATAAATTAAAATTTATCTTATAAAATTAGAGAATCTTAGATCTAAGATCTATTATATGATTATTACATGATATTAAATCAAAAATTAAAATATAAAGAGCAAGAACTACATATTGATCATATCAATATGTTTCTATACTACATCTAATGTATGTAAAATATAATAGATCAGATCTATTATCTTGCAAGTTGACATTCTAACTTTGCTGATCTGGGCTTGAGGATGATGTTGCGAGCTCACATATCCGACCTCTAGGAGTCATCCACACGAGCCCACGAATCACGATCAGAAGTCCTAGTCCAGAAATCAGCACAGTATGCTAGTACTGTGCTGATCCTTCTTCGATGGTCGATCAGATGCCTTCTTCTTCTTGATTTGTACTCTTCCAAAGATGAAAGTAGGAGAAGGAGTTTTAATATGAGATACTCTCAGAAAACTCATAGATGAGAAGAAAAGAGGTGAACTCAGCAATCCTAGAAGAAGACCCTCTTCTTCTTCTCTTTGCTCTCACCTAGACACTTAGTTTTGTATCTATTATATCTCCATGCCCTAATACTCTTTCTCCCTGATTTTACATGCCTAAAGGTCTCTCAATGCTCTATAATTCACAAAAATTTCAAGAAAAATTCATCTTAAATAATGAGATATGAAAAATCCTTTTCTAGGTCAAATACCTAGTCAAGAAAATCCAAACAGGGCAAGACAAGTGGTGCCCAACTCTTGGGTGCCCCTCCTTTTTTCTATCATGGACACCAGCAAAGGGTGCATAATATGTGCCATAAAAGTCATGAAAATCTTAAAAAAATTGGATAAAATCAGTGCCATAAGGAAAGAGTTTTGGTTTCCTAAAATTCTATCTCATAGAATTTGAAATCCAAACTAATTCCTACTTTGACTTGGTCACAACCACATTCCATGTAAGAGAGAAAGAGTGGAAAGCTTTGATGTGCGTGAAGGCCTGGGAGAGAAGGTTTTTCAACAAAATAAGAGAGAGTGGGCGTGGGGGCTAAGGTGGCGCAAGGTGGAATCCTAGTCTTACTAGGATTCAATCTATGACTTGTTCAAATTTGGTTTCTCAAACAAATCAAAAAAAATCAATCTAATTAAAATAGGTCTTAACCCAATTAAGAATTTAATTTAATTAGATTAAATTAGATTTAAATTAATTTAATTTTTAATCAATTAAAATTAGGTTGACCCAAGTCCTAATTGAACTAGGACTAGTTTTTTCTTGCACTTGGCTTATCCAATAAATCAATTGACTTGATCCAATCAAGCCAAACTAAATTAATTAAATTATATTCAATTAGACTTAATCTCACCATTGACTTAATCAAATTAAGTCAATTAGCAATCGAATTGCTAATCGATCCTCCTGCAACACTTGCACTAGGTTAAATGTCAATCGTATTGATCGTTTAACCCTAGAATGATTCTTAATCATTGATCAACCATCCGATCGGATCTGAACTCTAATGTGTGTGACCTCATAGATCGAACCTAAGTCAGTAGTATAGAAATAAATTTTTATACCAATCGAAGTGACCATCTAGCAATGGTACCCGACGGCGGATAGGTCGAATGTGTAGAACAACATCCTTAGAACCATGCGGATATAGTTTTCATATAATTCATTTCCTTGACCAAAATGCTCATAGGATACCTCAGAGTTCAACTGTCAACTCTGATCAGGTTGTCCACATTGTATTTCAAAATATCAAATCCATCTGATGGATTATCCTGGCCAAGGTTTTGCTAAATTGAAATACAGCGACTCATTCTTCTCCAACTCTTGGAGTGGTCAATCCCATCTGATCACACTCTGACTTCACAAGTACTTGACTGTGCCCAAAAGCCTTCCATCACTGAATTAAAAATTAGTTAGTCCTAGTACCAAAGCACAGTGAGTTGCTTGCAAGTCACTGAGCGATCTCAGGTCTAAGGGACACTTATACCTATATCCCATCAGAGATATTCTCGACAGCAGAATGCTCTGAGTTGGTCAGTTCAATGATGATGTACCTTTATATCTCACCTGTATGCCATACCAGTGTCTCCACACTCTTTGGTTAAGAGGACAACCAACCCATATGGCCTACAGCGACCTATGCTCGATAGAAGCTGTCGTCCTTATTAACAGCCCATCATTTGATTGTGAATAGTTTTAAGGACTAATCGATAAATCTCTCTTTATCGAACCTAAATAGTCCTAAGGAACTTCATCACAACAACGGAGTTCATTAGAAGATGAAAACTTGTGATGAAAATACAAAAATATATTTTATTTATTAAAAATCAATTACAATACAAGGTTGTTCAACCGTCAATAGGTTGACGATTGACTTTTAGGATATATTTTTTTAACAGTCCTCTTAACCAAGACGTATGGTGACACGAATATGGCATACGGGTGATATGTAAGAGTACATTTCACTGAGCATGACCACTTTTGGAGCACTCTGCTGTCAAGGGTTGCTCTGATGGGATATGGGTATATGTATCCCTCAGATCTGAGGTTGTATCGGTGACTTACAAGTAACTCACTGTGCTTTGATATCGGACTATCTGAATTTCTAATTCGATGATAGAAAGTTTCTGGGTACAGTCAAGTACTTGTGAAGTATGAGTGTGAGTCAAGATGGGATTGACCGCTCCAAGTAAAATTAGAGATGATGCATCATTGTGTTTCAATTCAGCAAAATTTTGGCTAAAGTAGTCTTAGTGAAGAGTCACAGGATTTTTGAAGTTGAGACCAATGTGGACCACTCTTTCTAGGTTGACAGTTTATCCTTAGTCATCCTTGAACATCAAGTGTCAAAAGGATGAATTATATAGTAATTATATCCACATGAATTTTAGAGTGTTGCTAGGAATACATTCGACCTATCCGGATGTCGGATCCCATTACTAGATGGTTACACGATTAATACAAGAATTATTCTTGTGCTACCGACTTAGGTTCGAACCTATGGGATCACACACATAGAAGTACTTGTCTGATCAAATGGCTAATCAATAATTATGAATTGTTGAAAGGTTTAATTATCAATTTGATTGATGATTAATCTTATATAAAGGTTGTAATAAATTATTTACTAATAGTTAGTAAATTAAAAAATAATTAATTAATAATATGATTGTTAATTTACTCAATTTGATTGAGCAATGGAGATTGGATTAGATCTAATTGAATTGGATTCAATTAGATTGACTTTGGATTAATTGGATGCAGCCCTATTAAATGATAGGGCTTATTCCAATTGATTTAAGAGATGCATAAATTTAAAATTATTCTAAATTGAATATAATTTAATTAGTTTTATATAGACTTGGATTGGATCTAACCATATTGAATAATAGGCTTGATTGGATTAAGCCCTAATATCAAATGAAGCACCTGATCTTCATCCCTGGATCAATAGGGTTTTAATCTAACTAATTTCTAATTGGGTTGGGGCCTAATAGGGCTAGGATCCAATTAGTTAGTTTGTTATAACTAATTCTTAAATTGGTTAGGATTGAATCCAAGGATTAGTTAGAGTTAGATCAAGATCTTGAATCCTATTGGAAAATAGGATAAAACCCAAACCCCATGTGATATTTATTTACGCATCCTATCTCTTTTCATGCAGTGAAAAATGTCTCATGCCTATTATGATGCACCACTCCATCTCTTCTCTTACTCCCATGGAAAAGGAGGTGCCCCAATCTCCTCTTGGTTGCCACCCGAAAAGAAAAAGAAAGAAGGAAGGGGGCGTGCAAGGGTTGGACGCCCCAACATTCCACACACCAAGATCCTGTTTCTCCTCTTCTTCTTCGTATATTTTTTAATCTTTTTCCTACTAATTTTTAAACATCAAAGAGAGACTTTTCTATTAGTTATACAGTAAAAAATTAGAGAAAAAAGTTCTTCCCAAAGAGAAAAAGATCAAGAAAAAAGAAGGATCTTCTTTCTTACGTGCAGCTTGAGAAGAAGGGGTTCTTCTTCTATTTTTTTTTTTCAAATAAAATTAGATTAGATCTAATTTTTAACATATAATTTAGAAAAAAATATCAAAAAAAATCTGTTTGGTTTTGAGGCTTGTTGAAGTTTTAGATCAAGAAAGAAGATGGGTCTTCTTTCTTATGTGTAGTCTTGAAGGAGTTCTTCTTCTAGATTTTTTTCTATTTTTAAAAATAAAATTAGATTAGATCTAATTTTTAATATAATAATTTAGAAAAAATATATCAAAAAAATTTGATTGGGCATTTGGAGCTTTCTTGAGTTCTTGATCAAGAAAGAAAAAGGGAGAAGAAAGAGAGAAGAACGGTTCTTCTCTTTAATCTCTTTTGAATTTTTTTGGATCTCAAGATTTTATATGATTTTTAATATAAAAAATCAGTTATATCTGATTTTTATCATAAAAAATTAGAGAAAAAAATTTCTTCTTAAGGGCATGAAGAAAGAGAAAAAGGTTCTTTTTATACATGAAAAATTGAGAAGAAAGGATTCTTCTCTTGATCTCTATTGTAGAGATCAGATGCATGGATCTAGAAAGAAAAGGAGAGGGTCTTCTTATTCTTCATTCTATCATGTTCATCTCAAATCAACTAATGAATGGTGTCTTCATGAGCTAGCACTCCTAGGAAGATCGATCAGCATGAGGACTTTAGTGTGGATACCCGTAGAGGCGGACGTATGTGCGGCTGTCAAGCATCACGAAGAATCATCTACCATAGATTTTAGATACGGTGATCTTCTACCCACACTCAGGTATGAGATTTTGATCTAAATTAATTTTTAGATATATCTAAATATGAATTAGATATGATCTAATTACACTTAGATATGTTCAGTATATGCTGATTTTAGATTTTAGATGTACATATATGCATATTAGTTCATATCATAGATCCTATATGGTGATTTAGATTTGATCTAAGATGCATTATAGATTAAATTATTTAATCTACATATGCTCCACTACAAAATTTTAAAAATGCATGACATCACCCATCACGTTTTTCTTCAATTGGTATCAGAGCACAGGTTCATTATGACATGAACATATATGCATGTAGAGTTGAAATATAGATTTAGCAATATATAAGATATGTTTATGATCTGATTTTAGATATGATCTAATGTAAAATAGATCTAATACAATTTAAATTTGATCTAAATTTTTGCATATATGATATGTGAATAAGATTAGATGTTCTGAGTAGCAAGTACTCGGATTGGGTAATCACCAGGCCATTCGGTCATAAGAGCAAGTAGGATTACATGACCCTCTCTTCTCATTCAATGGGGTGCTCTTATGGCATGTAGGGGTGCCACTGCGAGGTCCATGAAGAAGAAAGCAAAATGAGAAAACTTACTTTCTTGCAAATTCTAGATCTTGAAATCTTAGGTGTTTGTTGTATGTGATACAAGTTGCGAAGAAACTAGTTACATCTAATCTTGATTAATCAAAATTGATTTGATTAAAAATCATGAAAATTTTGATTTGATCTAAAGATTTTATGATTTAATGTAAAAGGTTTACATAAAATTTTTTCATAATCTTAACTCATGTTGATGCTATACTTAATTGAGAATTAAAAAATATTTTAGATCTAGAATTGTGATTAAGATTTAATGATATTGCATAAAACATAGGGCTGGGATAGCTCAAATCAGGTCCTTAATTGGGTTAGACCTAAAGTTAAAATCAAAAACTTAATGGACTAAAAAGAGTTGTTGATCAATCTAACCAATAGTAGATTTAGATTAGATCAAAGATACTCTAGATCAAAAATAATAGTTTATAGCTTGATCGAGTCCATATTTTTGATCAAACAAATAGACTTGATTTAGGCTCAAAGGTTGAGCCTGAGTCATTAGACTGATTAGATCGCTAGTGACTTGAGTTGACCCATGTTGTTAAGGTTAATTAATATGATTGATTTAGGTTGCCCTGGACTGACTTGTCTCTAATCTTTCTCATGACTTGGTAAAGTCAGTGGGAGGATCTACGACATGCCGGTTGGATCCACTAGTTACTAATCCTTCTCATGACTTGATAAGTCAGTGGGAGGATTATGACTTGTAGGTCAATTGATGTCCTCTAAGTATATTAACCAATTTTTTAAATTATTGATCCATAAAATGAGCTAGTTATGGGATACTAGATCATAGCCTCCATTAAGGTATGTGATAATGAGTCCAATATCTCAATAGGCATTGGAGGCGCAATGCCTGGTGTCTATTACATATTGGAATTATCATTCATTATATGACTATCTTATTGTACCTTCAGATCAATGCTCAGGTTGGCCGAGCCACACTCGGGCCAGGACATTTATTTTGTTGGATGCACTTGCTGTTGTCATGTTATAGTTGGACTTAACCAAGATTTTCAGTGGAGACACCATACGCCTGCTGAAGGGATGCTGGGGTAAAATTTGATTACTAAAAATTATTTGAAAAGATAATTAATTGTGAACCTACCATGGATGCTCTAGGGTTGGCCGAGCCACACTCGGGTCTGAATGAAGTCTGTGTGGATTCTAGTACCTGCTAAGAATTAAAATAATTCTTTGGATTGGAGGTAGAGGCTACCAAGTTGGTGTAAAATAGTAGGAGACTTTGGACTAAAGTCCAAGTCTTTAGGTTTTAAATAATTCATATACTAAAGGTCAATTATTCTCTTTTCAAAAATGACTAAAAAATTATCGCTCTGTTTATTGTTAGACAATGAAATATTATCAAACCTAACTTCGATAGCTAATATCGAAAGTTGAATATAGTTTTTTGAGGCAAATTAATCAAGAAGTCTCCGACTAACCCAAACAGGCTTGTTGGTGCAAAATCCACCTGCGTCGGAGAGCTGGAGTTGAGGGAGTCGCGGTCACCGTCGAAACCTGCAAAAGAAGTCTAAATCGAAGTTGGGGTTGCTCCGACAAGACCTCCGATGCTCAAGTTAGTTCTCTGCCTCAACAAGAATGGAGTGCTCGAACAAAATTTTAGTAGAGTTTTTTGGATAAAATTAGAGCTTAGAGAATAACGTATCTGGGATCCCCTTTTATAGGCGGAGGGGGCAACAGACTGATAGCGATGTTTGTAACCATCTGGCAGTGGGCTGCTTAGGGTCAGGAGTTTGTTGCGAAGAGTAGTGGAGTGGGATCATGGCCATCATCGGGACATGCCACGTGGAGTCTGTTGCAGAGAGTGGAGCGGCGTCCATTGTCGTGACTTGCCAGAGGGAGGAGGAACCGCGTGATATTTGTCGCAGGAAGTGAAACAGAATCATGGCATTATTGTGGTCTGCCAGCGGACAGGGAGTGATGGAGCCATGCAGAATCCGTCGCAGGAAGTGGAGCAGAGTCGTGGCCGTTACTGCGGCCTGCCAGGGGGTCTAGGTCTCGGTTGGAGTCTGATCCCCGTAGAAGCCCGGATGGGGATCATTTATCGAGGAGTCTCGACCAAGGCCGCTCGTGATAGAAATTTGAAGTAGATCGTTTGTAGCGAAAATCAGGAGTGGGTCGCTTGCAGTAGGGGCTCGGAGTTCGGCTCCCGTAGGAGCCCGGACGAAGTCCTCCTGCAGCCAAAGTCGGAGACGAAGTCCGGCTTCCATAGGAGTCCAGGCGAAGTCCTCTTGCGGTTGAAGTCGGGGACGCAGTCTGGCTCCCGTAGGAGTCCGGACGGAGTCTACCTATGATCAAAACGGGGGCGAAGTCTGGCTCCCGTAGGAGTTTGGACGGAGTCTACTTGCAATCAAAGTCGGGGGTGAAGTCCAGCTTCCGTAGGAGTCCGGATGGAGTCTTCTTGCGGTTGAAGTCAGGGACGAAGTCCGGCTCCCGTAGGAGTCCGGATGGAGTCTACCTGCAATCAAAGTCGGGGGCGAAGTCCAGCTCCCGTAGGAGTTCGGACGGAGTCTTCTTGCGGTTGAAGTCGGGGATGAAGTCCGGCTCCCGTAGGAGTCCGGATGGAGTCTACCTGCGATCAAAGTCGGAGGTGAAGTCCGGCTCCCGTAGGAGTTCGGATGGAGTCTACCTGCGATCAAAGTCGGGGGCGAAGTCCGGCTTCCGTAGGAGTCCGGACGGAGTCTACCTGCAATCAAAGTCGGGGGCGAAGTCCGGCTCTCATAGGAGTCCGGACGGAGTCTTCTTATGGTTGAAGTCGGGGATGAAGTCTGGCTCCCGTAGGAGTCCGGATGAAGTCTACCTACAATCAAAGTCGGGGGCGTAGTCCGGCTCCCATAGGAGTCTGGACGGAGTCTACCTGCAATCAAAGTCGGGGGCGAAGTCCGGCTCCCGTAGGAGTCCGGACGAAGTCTTCTTGCGGTTGAAGTCGGGGATGAAGTCTGGCTCCCGTAGGAGTCCGGACGAAGTCTACCTGCAATCAAAGTCGGGGGCGAAGTCCGGCTCTCGTAGGAGTCCGGACGGAGTCTACCTGCGATCAAAGTCGGGGGCGAAGTCCGGCTCCCGTAGGAGTCCGGATGGAGTCCACCTGCAATCAAAGTCGGGGGCGAAGTCTGTCTCCCGTAGGAGTCCGAATGGAGTCTACCTGCGATCAAAGTAGGGGGCGAAGTCTGACTCCCATAGGAGTCCGAACAGAGTGTACCTGCGATCAAAGTCGAGGGCGAAGTCCGGCTCCCATAGGAGTCTGGACGGAGTCTTCTAGGTGGTCTAATCACCATGGAAACTTGGGTGGAGTCCGTCCGTCGCGAAGAATCCGGTCGACGTTTGGTGGGGGTTTATCCATCGGCAGAACTTGGGAATGTTGCGGAGGCTCAATCGCCAGAGAGGTTCGGCGAGATGTCGTCGGAGGTCGGATGTCAGTAGAATTCCTGGAGGGTCGCTCCTATCACGAACTTCGGCTGGGGGGTATTTTGAATTTTGATTTTTTGAATGAAGGAAGTACAGAGAAATTTCCACAGTCAAAGTTGTCCCTCGAATCCTGTGCATGATCGCCCTCAAATATTCGGCATTTAATGCGCGCGTGCTGGAGTCTTTTCGAATCGGGGCGATCCGAAGGGACCTTTCGAAATTTTCGTTGGAGCACTGGCCTAGGTACGGTGCAGTAATGGCTCTGTCAGCTGTCAACCACTTTTAGCCGCCTGCTGTGGCGAGTGGGACACATGGCGAGCGTGGGTCGGCCTGGGGAAATCCATGATCATTATAGCGCTGGATTCCCAGGGTCTATTTAAACCCGCCTTTCCGCTTTAGAGGCCTCATTCTGCCTGAAAGTTCTATCGGTGTCTGTCTTCTCTTCAAGAGCTCTGACCCTCCTTGGCGTCTACCTTGGCCCTAAGCATCCTTCGAGTCATCCCTGTCCTCGCACCTTCTGCATCCTTCGGAGCAACTTAGGTTAGTCCCGAAACTTTTGTTCCCTTTCTTGCCAATTTGGGTGCCCCTTTTCCTCCATTTTTCTCCTGCCGCATTCCTTTGGTTTGGTTCTCCGCAAACCTTTTCGCCTCTTGTTCTGCCTGATTTCTCCGGGGTTTTAGGGTTCTTATTTGAAATGTCTTTCGGCACCTCTGCCTCTAGTGGTTCTGGGAGTTCATCTGCCTCAGTCCCCCAGAACCCCCACACTGTAGACGAACCCACATCTGGGGCTGGGCCTCACTCGATTTTTGTGTCGGGTGCCATTTCCTGTTCTCTGACTCCGAATGAACTCCTATTGAAAAGGGTTCAATATGGAGTTCCTTCGGATACGATCTGGAGCTTCCTGGTCCCGCCAACCGGGCTAGCACCCCCCCACCTGGCCGCTTCTGCCTGTATCAGGAGCCTTCCGTGTCGGACTCCGGCTTCTGCTTCCGCCCTTCGTCATCATTCTTTTTCATTTTTTAAACATTTATTTAGCTTCAGTCATGCCGAACTCCTTTAGGTTTTTGATAGGGTTCCTCTCTCTTTGTCATGTAGTCGAAGTTCAGCCATCTCTTTCTTTGTTTAGGCATTTTTACACCTTCAAGTGTCACCCTCGGCAAAGGACTGGTGGTATTTCTCTCTCCAGTTCGGCAAGAAGGGGTTGCTGAAAGGTGCTCCCTCTTCAATCCATAACTGGAAGGGGAAGTACTCTTTGTCCACTGTCCGATCTCTTGAGGCTGGGATTGCCCCCTTGGGGCTTCCCTGAGGGACTCTATCCGCCGGGCTCCTAGCCTGGGAGAGGACGACCTTCAGGCCGCCCGGAAGCTTCTTGGTTATTCGGCTCCTTCCCTTCCCAACCTTTTGAAGGAGCAGTT